>NW_009258137.1:0-62768 GCF_000149755.1 Phytophthora sojae | reverse complement strand
TTCATTCTCAAGCAATAAGACAAATCTACCTGCATTCCCATCAGTAACTTGTGGTAGAATTCTCATCTTCGATGGTACATGAACTGTAGCGATATCACCGTCATTCTATGCACTGGGCTTGGGCTTGCGCTTTTGGTGAAGAAAAACAGTTGAGAAAAGTCTGCAAAGCCCCTTCGCTTCGTCCCTGGAAGAGCCCTCGCGGCTGGGAGAAGCCTAACGAATGCTGGGCCCGTTGTCAGTACACGTCAAGCGTGGATGAAGTTGTCGAGTGCTCCACTCACCACCCCACTGGGACGAGGTGCATTAGCAAGAATCAACGGCAAACCGGGGAAATGTCTGCAGACCTAACGGCGCGATGGTCTGCTCCAGCAGTTTTTCATTGTGCGTTCTGCCTCTTGAGCAACACATCAACGACCAAGAAGAAGACCGAGCTACCCAACGACCCGAATGGCCGACCTGCAGAGCAAGATGGACGCCCACCAACATGACATCGACCGCGCCAAGGAGCAGATCCACGACACGACCCAGAAGGCCGACTCGTACCTGACGGATGTACGCTCCTAACCTGTTGGCATAGTGATGGAATGGTTGACTTGACTCACATATATGGATTGTCATGATGTGTACGCAGTTGACGAAGCGTGTCGAGGAGTACGAGAAGTCTCACTCGAACTTCGAGCCCGCGGGCCAATACCTCAAGTCGGCGCTGGACGCCTCGCGCTCGGCGACGCAGAAGCTGAAGACTCAGGGCCAGGACCTGTCGGAGCGATCGGTGCCGGTGGCGATCGATGGCATGAACAAGGTTCGCGAGTCGCTCGACGACCTCCAGACTCGAGCTGTGGCCTACGACGAGAAGTACGTGGGCTCGCGGGGCCAGCAGGCCGTGGACACGTTGCACCACTGGGTGAACTCGGGCCGCCAACGCGCCACAGACGCGCTGGAAACGACCAACGACCAGCTCACGAAGTTGTGTGATGCCGTCAGCAACATGGCCGGCCAGGCTGCCCACGGTGCTCAAGTGGCAGTGGGCGAAGCTGCCCGCGCTGCGGAGTTTGGTGACGAGAAGCTGGGCGTGAGCAGCAAGGCCGGCGGCGTCGTGCAGAAGGTCCGCGACTTGGACGCGCGCCTGGGCGTGTCGGCGACGGCTGCGAAGGTGGACTCGAAGGTGACCGGCGGCCTCGGATGCAAGGTGGCCGCCACCACTGTGGACATTGTGACCGAGAGCGTGACCTACATCTCGGAGACGCTGCACAACGCCAAGCTGGCGGCCCAGCAATCGAGCACGGCGCAGAGCATGGAGACGAAGGCCGCGGCAGCTACCGGTGCGGCTGTAGCGAAGAAGAACGAGGTCCAGGAAACTTTCGCTGAAGGGTTTGAGCGTGGCCGGGAGATGGCCGGCATGGCAAAGGAGAAGACCGAAGAAAAGGCTGGCATGGCGAAGGAGAAGGCCGGGGAGGTGAAGGACATGACTGCTGAGAAGGCCGACCAGACCAAGGAGATGGCAAAGGAGAAGTCCGGCATGGCAAAGGAAAAAGCTGGTGAGATGAAGGATACGGCAGCGGAGAAGGCTGGTCAAGCGAAGGAGATGACCAAGGACAAGGCTGGTGTGGCCAAGGAGAAGGCAGGTGAGGCCACCGAGATGACGAAGGCGAAGGCTGGCGAGGCCAAGGACAAGACCGCCGAAACTGCGGGCCAAGCGAAAGATATGGCGAAGGATAAAGCTGGTCAAGCCAAGGAGAAGGCTGGTGAAGCTGCAGGCAAGGCAGGTGAAACGAAGGAGCAGTCGAAAGGGGTTGTCGGCCAAGCTGTGGACAAGGCTGGCGAGGTGAAGGACGAGGCGAAGGAGCAGCTCGGGTCCGCTGCAGACTCTGCGAAAGGGGCGGGCACCCGAGTGGAAGCGAAGATGACCAAGCCCAAGGAGCCGACTACGACCCAGGAGCAGACCAACACGGAAAAGGCTCTGGAGGCCGCGAAGCAGACGTGCGCGAAGGAATCGGAGGCTGCGAAGACTGCTGCAGGCACGGCCCACAAGGAGATAAAGGGCAAGCACGCGGGTTCCAAGTGAAGGGAGGCCGAAGATGACGATCACGCGCGGGTGAGTGGAGTTCCGGCTCAGTCGGTCGGGTCGATCACCTTCATCACGATGCATATCTAAGTTCCATTTAATGAATTGAGCTGAGACGGCAAACTCTCGCTGCTTTGGTTGACATTTGTGTACTTTATTGCGCATATGCACCGTGCCTTTTAGCGCACAACAAACAGCAACGCTACATGTTTAGTTGGAAAGCCTCTAGAAGTCGAAGGGGTTGAACGACTTGTGGGCTGCAGACTGCTGAGGTTGCTGAGGCTGGGCTGGAGAGGCAGGCTGGAGGCTATCGAAAGGGTTTGATGGAGACGAGATAGAAGCCTGGGCATCAGAAGCTCGTTAGTGAGTGCCCCACCATGCAGGTGACAGCTCAAACGCTACAAACCTTTGTTGAGAAGTCCAGCATGTCGAAGGGGTCGTTCGAGCTACTCGCACCTAGAGTGCTACTGGTCGTGCTCGGAACAGCCGGCTGAGATGACACGGACGTAGTGGACATTGTGAAAGCGTTCTCACCTGCAAGCAACAAGAGTTAGAACCTCTGATGGCCGCATTTATTGACAAGCGAAACGTACCACCCCAAGGATCGTGAGCTGGCACAGCAGCAGGTTGAGACACGGGGACCTGGTTTTGGTTGCTGAGGAAATCATCTCCTAACCAAAGATCGGGCTGTGTGGCTGGTTGGGCAGAGCCCAATACAGGTACAGGTGCTGGTGCTGCCACAGTGGTATCTGGACACCATGAATGTTAGTACATCGGTGCGCATCAATTCAAAGCACAGTTCCTTACCGCCCCACAGGTCGATTAAGTCTTTGGCTGGCGCTGCAGGTGCTGCCGACACAGCCGGCTTTACCTCCTTTTCCACGTCCTGGTTGCTGCTACTTAGAATTTTGGTTGCTCGCTGCTGAACAAAGCTCGCGAACGGATCGTCATCGTCCTGCTGTGGAGCCTTCGGCGTATCGTTGACATCACTGTGTTGAGAATGCTTGTCAGCAGCAGGCTTCATGCTTTCCTTCGTTGGCCCAGTTCGCGCGCGAACAAAATCTGCAAACGGATCATCGTCGCCCGAGTCTTGGTTGTTCTGAGGCGAAAGGTCCTTGTCAAGTCCAAACGGATCGATAAGATCGATATCGTCGGCAACATCCTTCTTGGAAGCTCTGTTGGCCACCTCTGCCGCTTTTTGGTTTCCAGCCAGCAACTCATCATACTTTTTCAGCGCTGCATGCAGGTCGTCGTTGATCGACAGGTACTTCTCAAGATCCTGTCGTAACAAGAAATAAGCGTTGCGTGAGTCAAAAAGTTATAATACCGCATAAACCACACCGAACTTACCTCGTCGCCCTCAGCAACAGCAATCGGGATGGCTCCTTCCATCCTGTGCAGAATTTCTCTCACTTCCACCGCCAGCTCCTCCATGACACCATGGTTGCCAATAGACGATGAGTCCTTCTGTGCTTCAAACAACATATCCTCGAACATCTCCGACACGTTTGTCGCAACCCGGTAGAGCTCGGGGGTCGACAGCCCGCCCAGCCCACTGCTGGTGTTCGAGTATGACGACGTGTCGATGGATCTCGAGCCACGCGCCTGGTTAGACGACGCAGTTTGTGCACCACTTCGCCCTCCAGATGGCGCATCGGTCGGTGGAGTGAGCACCGGAACCTTGGTCTCGTCGTACTGATCCGGGAACTTGATGCCCTTCTTGCGCATGTTGTGATACGTGTCCACAAACAGCGGGAACTCGTGCTATGAGGTCGCCACAAGTCATGTAAGCCTATCAATCGACAATCAACCACAACGCGATAATGCACTCACTCTGTAGGGCAGGAATGCCTCTCCCCAGGCCTGCACCATGTCCAGCACGCGACTGGCGATCTCCATACTGTCCCTGCCGCGCTTGCTCGCGTGCGTCTGCAGCAGCAAGCACAAGAGCGGCAAAACGTATCAGCACCCGCACTCCACGCCTCTCTACGCAGTGAACAATCGAACCCACTCACCCTGTAAAGCGCCTCCATCTCGCTCATGAAGGGCTCCGTGGCGATCTCCTGGTGCACGAGGTCTCCGCAGTTCTTGACGATCGACTCGGTGAGCGTCAGCGCCAGGATGACGACGCGGGACGACGGGTCTCCCAGCCGCAACTTCAGGTACCGGATCGACTCCTTCAGCCTGCAGCAGCAGCACAACAAGAGCAGTAAGTGCACGCACTCAGGTACAACAAGACGCTACAGGTGCTGCCCCGTACACGGCGTGGTTGCTGACGTTGCTGAGCGCGTCCACGACGCGGAGGATGCGGTCCCAGTCCTCGTCCGCCTCAAAGTCGCTCGTGGCCTGCTCGATCATGTCCGTCATCTGCTTGATGCGCTCCACCTCCGTCGGCGTGTAGAGCGCCGCCACCGCCTTCTGCTGCACGAGGTGGTTGAGCGTGGACGCGAGCTGCCGTTTGGACGGCATCTTCTTGCGCCAGGCCTGCATCTTGGCGTCCATTGTGCGCTCTGCTCCTGCTACAGCTGCTGCTTCGTTCTCTTCCTCTTCGCCTTGTGGGTACACAGCGACGACGTCGAGAGGCTTCTTCGTACGTGGCGCGCTGCGTGCGGAATGACAGTGAAGTGCCGAGCTTCGAGGTGTCGGAAGAGGAAGACGCGCTGGGATTGGCGGAAAAAGAGTCGTCTACCCACATGTCTTGAAGTTTGTATGCAGCAGACTTTCTGCGACTGCCAAACGTTAGAATGTCTAAATGCGCCGTGCTACATGGTTTCCTCACAGCGGTCGTGTGGTCTGCTGTCCAGGTAGGAAGGCTGTGCATGGCATCGATGCATACATGCCCGCGTCGCCTCGATGCCGGCGTGGGAAGAGCAGGAAGAGCGGTGGCATTCTCGAAATCCGCATTATTAGCCAATCGCTCGTCGTTTTGAACGTCATTGGTCAAAAGGTTTATGCACTTCAAAGATCTATGCAAGCGCCGCCGCATTGGCCAACTTGCCGGAGAAGGCGGAGAACAAGCGTCTGCGTGGGGCTGGACGATGGATACGCAGCAGCAGCAGCAGAGAGCGGACGCGGAGCAGCTCCAGGAGCTCTTCCGCACGGCGTACGCGCGCTTCCTGTCGCAGGGGCTGGAGCCCAACGACGCCGTGGCGCGCGCGCTGCTGGAGATGCAGCAGGGCGTCAACGCAGCTGCGGCGCCCACGCCCAAGGCGGAGGCGACCGCAGCCAATGAGGTCGCGTCCGCACACACCCAAGAGGACGTCAAGATGGAGGACGCGTCGCGTCAACAGCAGCAGCAGCAGCAGGAGGAGGAGGACGTCGAGATGGAGACGCTCAAGGAGGTGCCGCCCGCCTCGACCTCGTCGGTGACGAGCAATTTGGCGGCCACCAGCATCACAGAGGCGCTTACAGCTGCAGCTGCGAATGAGCAGGCAACAGGGTCATCTTCATCCTCCTCTTCTGGCACTGTGAAGGCTCGCACTACTGCTCCGACCACTAACGGCAATGCATCGAGCACTCCTGCGTCTGCCTCTGCTCCTGCTGTCCCAATGGGGACGCAGCTGGAGAACGCGCTGAAGCTCGCGACGGAGACGAGCGACTACCGCGTAGTGAAGAGGCTCGTGTACCAGGTGTTTTCCGACCCGGATGCACTTAGTGCCGCGTTTGTCAAAGGAGGCGCCAGGACGGACGAGGACGAAGCGAAGACGCAGTGGTGGGGCATCGAGCGCGATCAGATGGGGCGGGTGTTTGCGCTGCTGGACGCTGCGATGAGTGGGAGTGACCAGGAGGCGATGCAAAACACATTCCGGAACGCCCTGGAGATGCTGGTGACGCAGCCCTGGAACGTCTGCTCGACGTGGCACGCGCCCCGCGCGCTGCGGTTCTTCTTGGTGCTGTTCGAGCACCCGTCGATGTTTGACCCAGACTATTTGAACGTGGTGGGCGGGCTCTGCAGACTGTTATACTACCTCCCGGAAGATGCCAAGGCTCTGGTGCGGGCCCAATGGATGGAGTTCTTCTCGGCTGATGAGCTGCACCGGCTTATGGACATCCTGCAGCAAGCCATCACAGTCTGTCTCTACGGCTCGCGTAAGATGGATCTGGTGTATGCTGCCTGTGGTGTGCTGGCAGAGCTCCATGTTGTGAACCGAGAACGTGCAAACGGCCACGAGCCGTTCGCCACGTACGACGAGTTCTACAACGACGCTGTGAACTCAGAGGTGGACATCGTGCAGGACTACTCGCACTCCATCATCTTCTGGAAAAAACGTCACGCTGCCACACGAGCCGTTCGACGGCTGGAACGAGAGGAGCTGCGACGTCGCCGGCAACAAGATGGAGACGAAGACGACACTGAACGTGAGCGTGAGGAGCAGCGCAGAGAGCAGGAGGAGGCTGAACGCGACGCTGAGCCCATGCCGGAGCGCATGCTCTCGGAAATGTCCTTTTGCGACTTTCCGTTTGTGCTAGATGCGGCCTCCAAGAGCAAGGTACTACAGATTGACTCGGACCTTGAACAGCGTGCACGAGCCCAGGACGCAGTTTTGTCATCTCGCTCCATGTTGGCGATGGAAAGTGCACCATCGCCATATTTGGTGCTGAAGGTTCGACGCGATAACATTGTGGAGGACGCGATGCAGCAGTTGGTGCACTTGTCGTCGTCGGCGGAGACGCTGAAAAAGCCGCTCAAGGTCAAGTTTGTCGGTGAGGAAGGCATCGATGAGGGCGGCGTGCAGAAGGAGTTCTTCCAGATCGTCATTCGGCAACTATTGAACCCGGCTTATGGCATGTTCACGTACGACGAGGAGACGCGCACGTTGTGGTTCAATAGCGATTCATTGGAGGCTACGATGGAGTTCGAGCTGATTGGCACACTGCTGGCTCTAGCCATCTACAACGCTGTCATTCTGGATGTAAGCTTTCCCCACATCGTGTACAAGAAGCTGATGGGGTGCTCACTGGGACTGGAGGATCTTGAGCTCGCTCTGCCGGATCTTGGTCGCGGTCTGCGGCAGTTGTTGAACTTCCAGGGCGATGTCGAAGGCGTCTATCAGCGCAACTTCGAGTACTCGTACGAAGTGTTCGGCGAGGTGAAGACGGTGGAGCTGAAGCCCGGAGGCAGCTTGATTCCAGTGACGAATGCGAACCGGGAGGAATATGTATCGCTCTACGTGGATTACGTGCTGAGCAAGTCGGTGTCTCGGCAATACGCCGCTTTCCACCGCGGCTTCCACCAGGTCTGCAATCGCGAGGTGTTGAGTATGTTCCGGTGGGAGGAGCTGCAGCTGCTGATCTGCGGCAGCAGCGACCTGGACTTCGAGGCGCTCGAGGAGGCCACACACTACGAGGACGGGTTCACAAAAGACAGCACCATCATCCGGTTCGTATCTGCTCAAAAGGTCGATTATCATCTCGTAGACGACGACTAACCGCTGCTGTTGTGTCTGGCAGGGACTTCTGGATCATTGTGCACGCGCTCCCGCTGGAGGACAAGAAGAAGCTGCTGCGGTTTGCAACAGGCAGCGACCGCGTGCCCATCCGCGGGCTCTCGAACCTCGTGTTTGTCATCTCTCGCAACGGGCCGGACTCGGACCGCCTCCCCACAGCGCACACCTGGTGAGATTCATATTGAAGCTGGCGTTGACAATGAATGAACAAAGCGAGCTAACCCGATGTGCTTGTGTGTATCTGGCGGACAGCTTCAACCACCTGCTGCTGCCCGAGTACAGCAGCCGCGACAAGCTCCAGGAGCGTCTCCTGTTGGCCATCAGCCAGGCCGAAGGCTTTGGCCTGCGCTAAGGCAGAGTGCTATTACTCGCTAAGTTGAACCCGTAGGCAGTACAATAGTCGATGTATCGGCCTCCTTCATCTCCAGGTCGCCTTTATCTCTTGTGTTTGATTGGCCATCGCATGTCGACTTAATTAATGGAGCCGCCCGACCCTGCTGCTGCTACTGACGCCGCGCCGGCCGTGTCACCGTGCACGGCGTACGTCGCCATGCTGCCGTACGCCTACACCACCAACGACGTGGCGCAGCTCTTCGCGCCGTTCGGGAAGCTGGCGCGCGTGCTAGTGCTGCGGGACAAGCAGACGCGGCGCAGTCGCGGCGTGGCCTTCGTGCAGTTCGCCCGCGCCGAGGACTGTGCCAAGGCGGTGGCCGAGATGGACAAGATGCCGCTCGAGGGGATGACGCTGGCCGTGTCGCTGAGCCGAGACAACGGCCGCTCCCGCGAGTTCGCCAAGAAGCGCAAGTACACGACGTCGCAGCGCTGCTTTGAGTGCGGCGAGCTGGGGCACGTGTCGTACGAGTGTCCGCGCAACGTGCTGGGCACCCGGGAGCGGCCCGTGACAACTGGGGGCAAGAGCAGCCGCAGGAACCTCAAGCGGAAGAAGAAGAAGTTCGACCCGCACGAGCGCGCGCACTATTTCAACGACGAGGGCGTCGTCAACATCCTGTACGTGTGTCAAGTGTGTGTATCTGTCGGAGAGCATGCAAAAGAGGGGTCTATCTAACGGGTTATTTGACGGGTGTTTCTGCTACAGAGCGCCGCCTACGAGCTCCGACGACGAGGGCCTGTCCATCTCGCTGCTGACCTACCCGTCTTCAGCGCCTCTGGCCTCGTCGACGCAGCATGCGGCACCCCCGCTGGCGACCACGCCACCGTCCTCTGCAGCGTCTGCAGCAATCTCCGCACGCCGTCGACCGCAGCGCAAAGCAGGCAGCTACTTCAGTGACGAAGACGCCAGCGACGACGAGTGACCAATGCACAGTAGAACACGCACGCTCAAGCCTCGACTTGACCTTGCGTGGATGTGGGCAATAACTTATCAACCTGAAGGCCATTCGATGCTTATTTCCGCTGACGCTTGTTGCCATTGGGGCGCTTGCCGCCGCCGTTCCTGTTGTTGCCGCCGTTGCGTCGGCCCAGACCCATGTACTTGAGCATCCGCGACGTCATCTCCTCGGCCGAGACCTCCTCGCGCAGCTCCTTCTCCTCGGACGCCGCGAAGCGCAGCGCCCTCGACGCCTCCTTGAACTCGTCCTCCACGCCCTTGTTGAAGCCGCCGAAGGAGCGACGGCCAAACACCAGTGGCAGCGACGGGTCGGGCACGTCGCGGATGCAGATGATCGTGGAGTCGTCGTCGTCCTGTGCGTCGTCCTCGGGCGCCGCCTCCCACGTGTCCTGCTTGTGCTGCTCCTGCACGGCGGCAATGCGCTGCGCGTCCGTCGTCTTCTTGCGCTGCATGAACTGTGGGGAGACAGAGGGGTCAGCGCCAAGGGCAGTAGGTAGTACAGACCAACAGCCAGAGGAGACAACGCACCTTCATGGCCAGCGTCTTCTGGGACAGCACGAACTTGGTCGGCTCCTTCTTCACGCCGCGCGGCGGCAGCCCGTCGCTCTTCATCGGCGCGGCATCTTCCTTCTTATTCTTGCTGCTGCTGCTGCTGGGCTTGGCCTTGGGTTTCTTGTCCTGCGGTCGGTCGCTGCCGGGCTTCCACATCGGTGCGCTTGGTCTAAATGGGATGGCTGCGGCGGCTTTCGAGAGTGCTCCATGGTAGTCAAAAAAATGAAATGAACTTGCAGTCATTAGGAAACCCTCTTAACATGATATGGATACATAAAATTCAGTGGACCACGCCACTGCCACTTGCACAAGTCTGCGCTATAGTTGGCGGGTAAAGTCGTCGCACCAGCGCTCAGACAGTTTCGTTGCCCGACGGATAAGCTTATCGCCGCTAGGTAACAGCGTAACTCGCGGCGAGTTCCTTGACAGAAGAGCTGTCATCGTGGTCAGGGATCCATGACTGCGGGGCCAGTTTACGCCTCACCTCCTGCCATTGACGCTGGCTGCTCGTGGCGGCGACATCGAGAGCGGCACCTCGACGCATTCTGCGGCGATGTGATGGATGGCCCTACCGCCCGGCCCGCGACAACGCGGCAGCATGCCATCTTGCCGGCACTGCGCAAGCACCAAACAAATCGGGCGCGGCTGGGAAAAAGAACCAGTTGCGGGTCAGGCTCATTTCGTCCTCGTCTCTTGTATCTTGCGCTCGGACGTCCCATTGGCCAAAACTCATTTACGGGCGCGGCTCCCTCGTGGACGCGGGCGTCGGACTATCAGACACGAAGAAGGCAGGAAGATCACAGCGGCCCCCCTTGCCTCCGCTCTACCCCGCCTACCACCTCGTTGCCGGCCCGCCCCCCTCTCGCGTAGAACCCCCCACCGTTGTCACCGCACTCGCCCGCGAGAGCCGCGCCTTATGACTGTGGAAGTGGAGGCCTCGGACGCCGCCATGGCGTCGCCCACCAGCTCGAGCGGCACGGGCCCCGAGTCCCTGCGCCTGTCGGAGATCGAGAGCGCGCACCTGTGCCCCGCCGGGCGCATGAAGATGGAGGAGCTCTTCCGCCAGTGGCTCAACGTGGACGGCACCAAGGAGATGATCCAGAGCATGGTGGCCGACCTGCGCCAGGGCAAGGAGCTCAACCTGGACGCGCTGCTGGCCACGGTGGGCGCCCCCGGCAGCGGCGCCGACTCGCCCTCGCGCAGCCCCAAGCGCCCGCCCAACTACCAGCAGTTCGGGCTGCTCAGCCCCGGCTCCGCGGGCAGCCCCAGCGCGCGCAGACGCCACCAGCACCTGGTCAGTCTCTTCGGAGAAGAGCTGCACAACGCGGCGGCGGCCGTGGCTGCGGCGGCTGCTTCTGCAGCAGAGACGGAAGCGGCCAAGACGGAGAAGGCGGCGGAGGCCGTGCCGTCCCCGCCCTCGGACGACGTGGACATGTCGGCAGGAGAGAGCGAGGCCGCGAGCGACAACAACGAGGAAGAGACACCGGCAGAGAACCAGGAGGAACCCGCAGCGCCTGCTGAGGAGGCGGCACCCGCGCCCCCCGCCGACGCGGACGAGAACATGGAGGAAGAGCAGGAGCAGCAGGCAGCAGTGGACGAAGCGCCCAAGGCTGAGGAGCCCGCGGCGGCGGCCGAGCCCGACCACCCCATGACGGAGGACGCCCCGAAGCAGATTCAGATCCCCAGGTTTTACACGCCTGGCGAGGGCCGACGCGGCCGGCTGCGTGGGTTGTCCACAGACGCCATGGCGCGCAAAGTGTCGGACATCGAGGCGCGCTTCCGCGAGTTCCCGGAGGGCATGAAGGTGGAGGATTTCGTGGCCATCACCAAGGACCTGTGCGGCTTCCCTTCGTTTTTCAACGCGCCGTTCTTCCGGCGCATCCTCGCGTCGGCGGGAGAGACGCCTAAGCCGCCTTCCAGCCCCGCAGCCGAGGACGCAGCAAGCCCCACGAGCGCCGATGGAGTGGCGGCGCCGCAGCGCATTACGAAGGACATGTTCCAGAGCTACTGGATGCGCGAGATGGCTCCCTGTGACAGCGTGGAGCGCTTCTTTAGAGTAGTACGTGGTCTCGCGCGATTTGCAGTATGTTGTGGGGAGTGTGACGAACTGGCGGTGTGTTGTTAAACAGGTGAAACAGCCGAAGAACGACTTCATAGAGCGAGACGACTTCGCGCCGTTCTTGCATGGTACGCTCAAAGCGCTGCGAGGGATTGTGTCTGCTTCGTTCCGGTTACTTACTGCTCTGTTGTGTGTCGTGTTATCAACAGAACTGTTGAAGTATCATCCTGGACTAGAGTTTCTTGGGGGCACGCCCGAGTTTCAGGAGAAATATGGTAAGCGAACGGCGCTTAATGCAGGACAAATGATAAATTGCGGAACTAACAATCTCGTTTGCCTGCCTGCCTTCAGCGTTGACCGTGGTGGTACGGATATTTTACTCCGTAGATAGAGACAGTAGCGGTCGAATCACGCTGCGAAAGTTACGGCGCAGCAATCTCATCAGCGCCTTCAACACCGTGGACGAGGAGGAAGATATTAACAAGGTTCGTGTGTGCAGTAGGATATCGGTTGCTGCTAACAGCTCACTTACGTCTGTGTTGTATTGATGCGTACCAGGTGAACTCGTACTTCTCGTATGAGCACTTCTACGTGCTGTACTGCAAATTCTGGGAGCTGGACACGGACCACGACTTCCTTCTGAGCCCCGACGACCTCGTACGCTATGGCGGCCACGCCCTTACACGTATCATTGTGGACCGTATTTTCGAGCGCGGGCGCCGCCCGTTCGCTCGTGTCCAGACGCTGACTGCCGAGGAAAAGAAGAAAATGAGCTACGAGGACTTCATTTGTGAGTGGGCCTGTTATCTTCCAGTTTCTATGGTTTCGGTCGGGTCTGACGGTTCTGGTTTCCATGCAATTTCAGACTTTATGCTCTCGGAGGAAGACAAGGCTAATCCCGTCAGTATTAGGTATTGGTTCGAGCTTATCGACACGAACGAGGACGGCGTCTTGCGCGCCGACGAAATGCGTGTATTCTACCGTCACCAGATCCATCGCATGGAGTGCCTCGGTCACGAGGTGGTACCGTTCGAGGATATCCTTTGCCAGATGTCGGACTTGCTGCACCCGGAGAAGGAGGGCGAGTTCTACCACAAGGACTTTATCCGCCCGGACAAGATCCGCGTGTCCGGCGTGTTCTTCAACGTGCTGTTCAACCTCAGCAAGTTCATCGAGTTCGAGCAGCGCGACCCATTCCTTCTGCGTCAGCAACTGGCCGAGCCGGAGCTTACGTACGTACCCGCAAGGAAGGACATTGACACAATGGCTGACTATTTGCTAACCGAAACTACTGTTGCTGCTGCTGAATACAGGGATTGGGACCGCTACGCTCGCGCCGAGTACGCTCGACTTGCCATGGAGGAAGAAAGCCGCGACGAGGATACGGCGATGGACATCGACACCATGGACGGCTGGTATGTGTCGGACGAGCAGGAAGAAGACGCGCCCGAGGGCAGCAGCTCCGGCGCCGACGGCGCAGCGGGTGGAAGCGAAGGCCGAACCGTCGAAGCCCCCTTTTAACCTTTGCCCCCCCCCCCCTTTCAACGAGGTAGAGCCCCCTTTCATTTCCCCCCTTAGAAGACGGCGGACGGCGCTCTGGGCCGTGCCGCAGGATGAAGACCCGACGCAGATGAAAGTAAGTAGAGCAGCATGCGTGAGTGAATCAAATGCATGTGAGTCAATCAACAGTCGAAGGACAGTTGAGTGGTGCAGGCTTTATTGCTTCTTGTTGCTGGCCGCGGCCTCCTGCGCCTTGCGCAGCTGGTTGACGCGGTCGTTGCACAGCTTGAGCTGCTTGACCTGCTGCTGGCACTTGGTCCAGTCGCGGTCGAAGTCGGCCAGGCAGTCCTCGAGCTTGTAGTAGTCCTCGTGGCAGCGGTTGCGCTCGATGAGCTCGTCCACGTCCAGGTCCTCGCCGAAGTCGCTCTTGCTGCCGGCGTGCAGCCCCGCCACGGGCACGGGCGCCTTGGGGAACGCGGCGCTCATGAGGCTCTGGGGCGGTCGGTCCAAGATGCGAAGTGGCGGAATTGACACGCACGGGGCTGGCGGTGGTGTGGGCCACATGATATTGCTGCAGCTTGCAATATTGTTGATTGGGTGAACGGATGAAAACTTCTTCTTCTTCTCCATGTTCTCATGATGCAGAGCATGTTCGCAGTTCGAAGAACTGTTGGGGAAGGTTTTTGGATGACATCGAACGACATTCACGCTACATACGTCACGTCACCCCGTGCGGATGACATCAAACAACATTCACACAACATCACACAGCACTCAATAGAATCCGGTCTGAATTGCACAGTGCAATTCAGACCGGATTCTATTAGCTGTAAGTGCAAGTTGCACTTACAGCTTTTGATAGATGCCTATTCGCCTCGGAGCTTTTCCTTCTAGATTGATGCCAGAGGAGTGGAGCTCCAGCACAAACATTTTATTGTTCGAAAGAATGCAATTCTTGCTATTGCACAGATAACGTTATGTACATGTACGTTGTTCGTCGTAGTAATGGCGTCTGTGACAATTAGAAGCCTCGATGCTGACCTTGAGCACAACTGGTGTCATTACCACATCACTGCATCGTATTAAACTGCATGCGGCTCCACAGCACTCGACATAGTACTCACTCATTTCATTAATGTTAAAGCTATCGATTCAATCTGTTCAGTCCTGGGTCATAACTTTTACCCTCCTCTTTCAGACACAGATTTTCTTCTGCATGCATAGAGATTTATTGAAAATCTTTTGGTCACCTGAGTTTGCCATGACTTAAATTGTCGGCAGGCTGATATTGTGTGAATTCCCACACTCATTGGAATGTGTCTGGATGGATTGGATAAAACATTCCACTACAACTTCGCATAAACTACTTAACGTTTTTAAGGTTATGCGATCCAAGATGGGAAGTATAGCTTGATTTTTTTTTCATTCAACATATTTTTATCCAAAGCCAAATCTATCCGCCGGCAATGCGGTGACGTCCTATACGGTGGCGAACGAATTCATTCAGCGGAAACTCAAAAGAGCTGCACCTGGTGTTATGTGTTCTCCGGAGCAAAAGGCTAAAAGCTACAGCAAAAAGAATGACGACCGTGTATGAAATCGGGAGAAGTATAGTTCAAATCAATCGAGATATGAATGGCTCGTGTGGGGCCATTAAATATCTACACTCGCTGAGGCATTGTATCTACGAAGACTTTGGATGATTAAGCTTGCCTTAACTACATTGCAAGCAGAGATCCACCGAGCCCATTTACTACTGTAGAATAATCTTCTACTTTATCCTGTTCTTGTTAAAACAACTTCAAAGTACATTGTTACCGATATTAGTTCAGATCATCCTAATGTTACATGAATGCGGCACGTTCAGTTTAATACTTGATAAATGACAATAACACACTTGGACGAATCGAAGTTGGAAGTTTTTGTTGTTGTTAAATATTCAGGCGATCCGGACAAAGTCTGTGTGCGGCTGCGCCATGTTTTATCAAACAGAGTTTGAATACTCCTACTTTTCTGTACGCCCCGGATTCCTGTAAGAGAGGAAGCCCGGGCGGACATCGTCAACGCGAAGGACAAACACCCGGTGTATCCAACTCCTACACGCGATCGAGATCTGCTAGACCTCAGTCTTAACTTATCAAACTTGAAGCAAATTGCTGGCTTCATCGGGTTACCCTGCAAATTCGGTTGGGCAGTTAGCCTGGAAGCGCTAAATATTTGAATGCACGTATTTTTTCTGGTTTTTTTTTTTTTTTTTCGCCGCCCGTAAGTTTCTGAGCACACCATGCAATCTAAGAAATATAGGATTCTGCCTGGGCATCAGCGCACGTTTTAAAGGCAGGAAGGAATAAAATTACGTTGATTAGCTAGTTGTTGATAACCGTTCTACTAACTACAAAATGACTAAAGCTAAAACTAAATCCGTGGAGTCCTAATCCAACGAGCAGGAGAAGGTAGAATCACCACGTTGGGTTTGCCAAACCCAAGAGTTGAAGTACCAATTCGTTGGAGAGAACTGGCAATGCCTTTGAAAAGAAGCAATCAAACTTGGTACACTTGGTTGTACAGTAGTAGATGCAGATGGTGCGGCTGCGAAGCAGGCGCAGGAGATGCCCGAGTACATCGTTTCCCTGTAAGGGCATCCGTACAAGCTAGCTTCGAACTGCGAGACCCCCCGGGTCCACCACCCGGGTCCCCATATTTGCTTGTGACTCTCGCGTGTGACTCTCGATGCGTCGCCCGGGATTGGCTATCCATCGTCAGCATCGCAGCAGGCTGAGGTAAGGCCCTCTATTAACTTTTTACTGGCCCAATCGAATAGTGATCATCTAACCCCTTGCTGGTCTTCATTTCGTACTCCAACGTGGCGGTAAAGTGCTGGGGAATACTTTAAAGTATCGACTCTTTGGAGTGCTGAGCCGTAATGTCTTGCCAATGGCGCGATCTTATCAAGGCTTTACAGTTTTTCGTGGCCCTTTCGTAAGCTGCGCGTTGATGAATACTATTTATTTGTTTATTTATTTGTTGCGGTTTAGTCGGTTAACTACACCCGATACTGCGCTCTGCTGCAGCCTCGCCTACGGATCGCATGTTGGAACAACACGAGCCCACGGTAGTCGCCCATACATGACAGCACAGATCACACAGTCGCAGAGACTGCGTCGCCAGTGCTGCCCAGGTCATATGCATATATGTAGTAAAGTAAAGATCTTGACACCAAACAAGCTAGGTCGTGCCGTCGGTACCAAGTTGGTGATTTCGTTGCTCGTGCCAGCGTTCGCCACGCTCACAAATCTGGTCTCTTCGTTCTTGAAGGCGGCGGGACAGTTGGCTTTGAGTTCGTTGAGCCCATTACTGACGTCTCGTCTTGATTCCCAGGTTCACATCCCTCAAAAGCGTTTGGCAATATCGTTGAGATCGTTCATTAACATCAATGGTGCAGCTGTACTCCCAGTACTCTCGGAGGGTAACCCAGGTACCCAAGAAAATCGACTCATGCAACACCTTTGCCTGCCCCATAGTGTAGGACACTGCCTCTGACCATACTTTGCTTCCTTTCGTCATAGTGGGTACCGTTGCCATCCTTTAGGGGCTTCGTAGACGGCTAGCTGAAGGCGATCCAACTGCTGTCGAACCGTAGTCCACCACGTGGGTTGTTGAGCGTTCTCGTTATCATGACCAAACCAGTCAAAGCAGGGATGTCGTCGTTGACTGTCGTCTCGCTCCTCCACTGATGGCAGGTCAATAATCCATTCATCACTGCCGAGGGCCTGCTCCCAATACGACTTCGTACTACTTGAAATAGAGTCAGTGTGAGAACACCGATTAGAATAGTGCGTTCATTTGTTTGGAAGACGTCTGCCATGGTGCAGCTACGACGCTGCACAACGAATGCCTCAGTACGCATTGCTAGCTGGCTTGCCGTGATGAATACTACGGCTTCAAGCGCTACGGACGATGACTTTGCTCCGAGTGGGTGTCCTTCCTACAGCTACGTCAGGCGCCAGTGCTGCGGCGACGGTAGCTGCCGGTTGAAGTGAAGCCTGTCGTGAAGAAATCGGTGAAGAATCCTTCTTAAAAGGCGGCCAACAAAGAGCCGAAGAGCAATGGAAGAAGCCGCAGCTTGGTGTTGCAAGTCAAAAGCTTAGCGCCGCGGAAATCGATCTACCAAGCGTAGTAACAGTAAAAAGGCACCGGAGTGCGATAACGTGTAATATCATGCAAGCGTAGCCTTGGTCACGGCTTAGTCGTTGACTTTTGGCGGTTTTCGCCGCTCGCAGTCATCACAAACGCCCCGGGAAAGATGCCAAACGCGCGCAAGCTATTGATTGCGACTCGTTCACTCGATAACTCAAGGTCGGAAGATCCAAAGTACTACTAATGGCTTCACCTCTTTCATCTACAGCTTTGCGGTGCGTCGACTACCCAGATTTCGATTCGGTGCGTCCGGAAGCATGAGTTCTCCTGCATGGTGCCAGGCTGGCAGCCTCCGGTCCGCAGCTGTACCCCAGAGGCGCTGGATGCCGCACACTTCCGCGTCGAAATCTCTAAAGAGCCGCCGCCGCCGATGTCGAGTGTCCAAGGGTAGGAATTCACGTTCGCACAACGGTTGCTTCGCTTTGCCACCACCGCTCTACGACGCGGCGCTGGATCAACGACCAGCGCTACGAATGGATCCCCACACAAGCAGCACTCGCATCACAGATGGCGTGGGGCCTTGCAAAGCGGAGGAGCGATTGCGAGGCACGCAAAGCGAGCGCGGACATAATCACCGAGCGTAGCAGGTGGAGCAAAACGACAAGCAAGCAGGGCTGGCAGGCCAGGCAGGCAGGGCCTCCTTGCAGCAAGGGCTTGCTGGCAGCCGACGCTGCGCCGTTGGCCTTCAACCACGCCGGTCGGAGGGCGAGAGAGCTGGCGCCACTGATCGGCGGCTTGTTGAGGGTGGTCGATCAAATCTCCGCAGCTCGAAGTTCCCTCTACAGTCGACCCACCAGCGCAGACGCAAAGGCGCCGAGAAGAAGCACAGTGCTGCCGTGCTGCCGTGTACATGTAGGGGATTGGATGCCTCCGCCACGTGGCCGTCGCCGTCTTGGAGACCGTCGAGTCTGTGCATGAGTCAGCCAGAGAGGAATACGAGCGCAGTGGCTCGCAGCTGGCGCGCTGCGGATGGCCGGATGCGAGGCTCGCGGCAAGCAAGCCGCAGCCAGCCTGAGCGGCTGAGAGTATTCTTCAATGGCCGCAAAACAGAGACCCGGAGTCGTGCGCTCGCTCGCTTGTCGTACATCTCAAAGGCGGAGGCGCTCAAATCCGCGCGGCACGGTCGACCCAGTCAAAGCGCGCGCAGGGAGCCGGTCTCACTTGCAAAGACGCCGTCTCGCTGAGATCTCGGGTGGGCAGCGACTCGTCCGGGCCCGGTCTCTAGTGCGGCCGGCGCTCTCCATCTGCTGCTGTTTGCGCTGGGTGCGCCAGGCTCCGCGTCACTTGCCCGTCTGTCGCGGCCTGCAGCTCAACACTCGAGCAGAGAGGAGGCGCGCTCACTGAGTTGCTTCCTTCCTTGGCCCCCAACAGCCCCGCTCGACCGTTTACTATTGAAAACGACCGCTGTTCGTCAAGCGTCGAGACTCGGGCAATCACTTGCTGTGTCCTTTGGCTTCAACACCGTCGGAACCCCGCGGGTCCATCTCTTCCCTTCAGTCACGTCGGCCATGATCGCCAAGCCCCGCGTGTACGTGGGGGACGAGGAGCGGCGACGCAAGCAGCGCGACCTCAAGCGCAGGTACCGCGAGCGCCGCAAAGTAAGTGCCGGCACTTCATGTACTCCAGGCCCGACTCGCGTTCTGACTGACTGACTCACTTGTGCTGCTGCCCGACAGAATGACGTGCAGGCCATGCAGCAGCAGGTCGCGCAGCTCGAGGCGCGCTACGACGCGCTGCTGAGCGCCCAGCAGCAGACGGCCGTGACCTCGCGCCGCGCGCCCTCCCCGCTCGAGCAGCAGTACGCGGCGGCTACCAACGAGCTCAACTCGCTGCGGCGCCAGATCGCGACCACCAAACAGAAGCTGGCCGAGTTCGACGGCTTCGCGTCGTCCCTCGAGGTCTACCTCACCGACTTCGACGCGCCGTCCGCCATCACGGCGGCGTCGCTGGCGGCGGCGGGCGCGGCCAAGAGCTCGCTGCTCATGGCGCCGTCGCTGCCCGGGCCGGCGCCCGCGGCCGAGCCGCACCCGCGCCTGACCGAGCGCGAGTGCCAGGAGATGATCAAGCAGTGCTACTACGAGATCTTCGACCGGCGGTTCCGCGGCAAGTGCCTGAGCTCGGGCATGCACATGCTCGGCTGGGAGGACCAAATGTTCTTGGACGGCACGACGCTGCAGTTCTCCATGTCCAAGCGCATCACGGGCATGTCGGCCAACACGCTCATGCAGAAGACGTGGGACATCGTCACCACGGAGCAGCACATGCGCACGATCCAGTACTCGACGCTCGGCATCAAGGTCCTGCACAAGATCAACGACGACACGCTCGTGATCCAGCGCTGCGTGCACCACCCGCAGCTCAAGACGGTCAACTGGAACAACATGGTCATGTTCCGCCTGCGCAGCCCTCGCGGCTACGTCGTGGCCTACCAGACGATCAACCATCCAGCGTACGCCGAGGGCTACACCGAGTACTTCACGGGCCACGAAGACATCGTGGCGGAGGACCTGCAGCCCAAGTTCTCGCGCGTCAACACGCTGCAGTGGTTCCTCTTCGAAGAAGACGACAACCTCGACTTCGACATCGACAGCGGCGGCTCGGACCTCGAGCTGCTCGGCTCTAGCGACAGCGAGGACTCGTCGTCGAGTGTCAAGAAGGAGGTGCTGAGGCGGGGGAGAAGGGGGCTTGCACCACCACCGACGCAGCCCCAGCCAAACCCCCCTCAACCACAACGTGCCGGCGGAGTGAAGGTCTCGTTTGCGGGCAAAGTGGACAACCGAGACCCGTCGTACGCGCAGTTTTACATGTTCGAGGTGCTCACGTACATCATCCGCTGGGAGAACGCCGTGGGCTCCGCGCGGCTCACGTTTTGAGGAAGCTCAAGACACTTCACGTAACGTGAAGTGTCTTGAGCGTGAATCACGTTATCAGCCTAGTGAGTACGGCACTGTAGCTCGCCTTGCACGTCGTAAATAAATTAAGTGGCCGGATCAGCGCTCAACACGCTCGTTCGTGCCGATGTATCGACAAACGTTGAGGTTGATGGAGGTTTTTTAACAGTCTCTCACGTTGTTACCGTGTCAACCCGGCATCATCAACTCTTGAAACTTTAAACACGTGTGTGTATGAAAAAGCACGGTCAACAATGATGCATGGATTCTCGTGCCCACATCGAGCTGAAGCTGTAGACGACGAGCGAGTCAGCACTATACACTCAAGCGGATCTTTCGTGAAAATTATGCATACGAACGAGAAGACAAAAGAAACTAAAAAAACTTGCGAAGTCGTGTTAACTTGGTGCAAGAGATCACTGACTTGTAGGAGCAGTTGTCATGAAGAAGTAATGGATGCTGCACCTTCCGAGCAATGCTAACAGTTAGTTAGCCCCGCACCGGAGTAGCCGCAGCACCGACGTACAGGCCCGGGCTTGCGAGACTCTGGCGCTTCTTGTAGACGACGAAGACGGCGACGACGGCGACTGCAGCAGCGCCTCCGGCAGTACCGACGATCGCCTCGGTGGAGAAAGTGGTCGATTTGTCCGAGTCGTTCGCCTGCTCAGCAGCGGACGTCGTGATGCTTTGGGTCACGATGTCCTCCCAGTACGAATCACTCGAGGCTGCAGTCTCGTTGTCGGAAGGGACCGGGAGACTCGGGCACGGAGTCGAGTTGACGGCGGCTGTCTCCTTGGAATAGGCACTGGTGGTGTCATCCGAGCTGCTCGACGCAAGCGAAAGCGTGGGGCATGGGGTCGAGGAGGAGGACGACGACGCCGCCTCAGTGGTGGACGAAGCCGTAGAGGAATGCTCAGTACTCGGGGTACCAGCAGTCGAGTCCGACGTAGCGAGGGCGAGCGTTGGGCATGGAGTGGACGTAGCAGCTGCAGACGTCGCGGCAGTCGAGGCGGACTTCGAGGTCGGGGCAGCTTCAATTGTGTCCGAGCTTTCCTTGGCCAGCGCAAGTGTCGGGCACGGAGTGCTGTCATCATCATCAGCAGCAGCAGGAATTGTGGTGTCCGAGCTTTCCTTCGCCAGGGCGAGCGTCGGGCACGGAGTCTCATCGGTAGTAGCGTCCGAGCTTTCTTCCTTGGCCAGCGCAAGTGTCGGGCAGGGGGTAGCGTCCGAGCTCTCGGTGGCAAGAGCGAGCGTCGGGCACGGAGTCGAAGTCGGGGATTCGTACACGCAGCCCCACGCGCCAGTCTTGATCTTGGCGCACACCGCGTCCGACGGTGCGACGCACGTGCCAGCCCCCGTCCAGCTCGGGAGGTTGTCGTGGCAATCCTTCACGGCCACTGCGCCCTTCACGGGGCAAAGCGTTCCGGCAGGCGCGTCACCCGATCCGCTGCAGATGGGGCCGTCGATGCAGTACGTCGCGTCGGTCTCCACAGAGACTTCGATGCAGGAAGAGGAAGACTCAGCCGTCGATGTCGAAGTGGTGGTGGGGGCGGATGGCGTCGTCGCAGCGGGGGTCACCGACGGGGTCTTGGACCCAGCCATGGCCACGCCTGCCAGTATGGCGAAAGTGATGGTGGCGATCTTCATCGTTGAGGGGAAGAGTACTAGTAAGCTGTCGAACCCTAAGTTCGACTACCAGTGGGCGTGAAAGCGAGTGCGCAGTCCAAGGCGAATTGGAAAGTGACAATGGAGAGTGAGCTGCTCTTGTGTAGGGCCGACTTCACAGGTAACAATTGCATGTGTAGATTACGGAAAGTAGGTTTACGGATTACAGAAAGCAGCACTTCAACCTTCTTGCTTTTCCGAACGCTGAAAACGTCGAAGAGCCCAGCGCCTACAGCTGAGATTCATAGATCGACAAGAGTTTACTTCACGTTCCCTTCACGGTGCACCACCGGGAGGTATGTAGGAAATCAAAATGATTTCCATGGAGGAACTAACAGTCTTTGTTGCCAGCGTATCTGGTATCAGTTTCTGCTGATATAGTAATTCGGTTCTGCACACAGGCACGAGCCAAGTGTTTCCCAAACGCAGATACACGAGCACTTGCTGCGCTGCTATCCCTTTGAATAGCAAACTAAATCATCGATCCACTGGACAGATTTAGTACTGAGCTGCTGAGACTGGTTTTGACCGGACCACCGGATCACTACCCAAGGCGTGAACTACACGAAACAAAACGATGCCGCGGCAACCGTCCGTGCTCACGAACTTTTATCGAGGCACGCGCCACAGGGACTATCTGGCAACATTATCGCCGCCAACAGCCTAATTTGCTGAATACGTTATAGCATCGCTTCCCACTAAGACCGGTACACGCTTTCAGGCCGCCAATGACAACTCCTTCGAGCACCCGAAGACTTAGCATTGGACGCGTGCTACTCGTTGGCACACGCCCCCGCTAGGTCAACTCGCAAATGAGTAGTAGTTTATCTGAAAACTTTGTCTGGAACGCGGTGATTTGGTTCAGGGTTGCGAAGACCAAGTCTTCGCGCTTAGACCAACAGAACAGAGCGATAGCCAGCAGAGCAAGCAAATCATTCGTATTTTGACTGTACGGACTTCACTGCTTCGACGCACCAAAACACAAGGGGCATCGGGGGGGGGGGGGGGGCTCAGAAATGAATTCATCAAGGTTTTTAATCTCAAGGTCGCTACGGGATCACTCGCCTCGTTCGCCCGCTAGCAATGAGCCTGACGTGAAGTCGCATCCGTGAAAGAAGAAAAAGGAAAGGGAAGGAGAAGGAGAAAGGAAGCGCCACGGTGCGCGGCGGATGCGATCAACCGCTGCTTACAACGGAGTCGGCACGGTGCCATGGTACACGTTGTCCAGGAACTCGGTCTTCGCAGCACGCTGGCGTCTCTTGTGGGCGACGAAGGCAGCGATAGCGGCAACTGCCGCAACAGCAGCGACGCCGACAAAGATCCCAGTCGACCCGGAGCTCGAGTCGTCCGCACCCGGCTCATCCTCGCTCTTGGTGACTGCGTACGAGGCCAGCGTCGAGTTTGAGGTCGCGGTCGAGTTGGAGATCGTTGTCGAGTTCGATGACGTCGTTGAATTCGAGGTGGTCGTTGATTTGTTGACCGTCGTCGTCGAGTTCGATGCCGTCCAGTTGGTGGCCGGGTAAACTGTCGGCACTGCCGTAGTGGAGGCAGGTGTGGCCGGAGGTTTCGTAGCGGGGGCCGCCGTGGTTGCCGCCGGCGTCGATGCCGGCTTGGTCGTGGGAGATGCCGTCGTAGCTGACAGTGTGGATGCCGGCTTGGTCGTGGGGGCCGCTGTGGTCGCTGCCGGCGTCGATGCTGGCTTGGTCGTAGGGGGAGCAGTAGTCGTCGCTGGTGTCACGGCCGGCTTGGTCGTGGGAGATGCGGTCGTAGCTGCGGGTGTTGCAGCCGGCTTGGTCGTTGAGGACGCAGTAGTTGTGGCCGGAGGAGACGTCACTGTCGCGGTCGAGTTCGTGGTGCCATTGCTCGACTTGGCCGCGCCGTACACGCAGCCCCACGCGCCAGTTTTGATCTTCGCACAAACCGCATCCGACGGAGCCACACACGTGCCAGCGCTCGTCCAGCTGGGCAGTTTGTTGCTGTTGCAGTCTTTCACGGCAACAGCGCCCTTCAGGGGGCACCAGGAACCGGCAGAAGAACTGCCTGAGCCGCTGCAAATGGGGCCCTGGATGCAATACGTTGCGTCTCCTTCGACCGAAACGTTGATGCAGGTTTTGTTCGACGAAGCGGCAGTCGAGGTGGAGGTCGTCGATGTCGAGTTGGTGGCCATGCTACTCGGCTTGTTGGTAGGGGCTGGAGTCACGGCAGTCGTAGAATTGGTAGTGAGGTTACCCGACTTCACCGCCGTGGTGGGAGCCGGAGTCGCCACTGCCGTAGAGTTGGTGGTAGTATTGTTCGACTTCACTGTCGTGGTGGGCGCTGGTGTCACCGTCACCGTAGAATTGATAGTTGCGTTCGACTTGGCCGCAGTGGTGGTGGGGGCCGGAGTCACCGCGGCAGTCGAATTGGTGGTAGTACTGTTCGACTCCACAGTCGTGGTGGGGGTCGGAGTCACCGTGGCAGTTGTCGTTGCGTTGGCGGTGCTGTTGCCGGCCTTCGTGCTCGTGTAGACGCAGCCCCACGCGCCGGTCTTGATTTTTGCGCACACAGCATCCGCCGGCGCCACGCACGCCCCGACATTCGTCCAACTCGGCAGCTTGCTGCTGCTGCAGTCCTTCACGGCAATGGCGCCCTTGGTCGGGCACAACGAACCAGCAGGCGCGCTGCCTGAGCCGCTGCAAATGGGTCCGTTGATACAGTAGGTCGCGTCCGCCTCGACCGAGACGTTGACACAGGCGGCGGAGATGCTGGGAGCAGACAGAAGAACTCCGGCCAGGATGGCGTGGAAAAGGGCGTTCAACTGCATGGCTGAGGCGAGGCGTACTAGTAGCTGCTGCAGACGTCAACCACTAGTTGAGAGGGAGCTCGTGCGTTGCTCGAGGCGAATTGGAAAGTGAGAAGATGGATTTGGTCTCTTGGATCGAGGGCTTGGCATCGAGACGCTAAGCTGGTAGTCGTGCCTCCGGCCAAAGCTAACCTCCTGGGAGTTCTGTCCAGGAGAGATGATTTCAGTGAGCAGAGGTCGAGCATAGAGTAGCGGCTTTCAGGTCGAGTAAACCCTTGACACCGGACGCCGTTGGAGCCACTTGACTTTGGTAGCTGCGTCTTTCAAACAGCAAAACAAATCCAACAGAATTGTTTTGTTTTACAAAGCAGTGGCTGTCGATAGTTTTTTTGCATGTTCAAGCGTTGTTTTCAAGTTTCCTTGACCCCTCCAGCAGTTCATTTTGGCAGTAAAAGGTGAACGGCCTTAGCGCGGTAAATGGCGGGTCGATATTGAGATATTGAGACCATCGTTGTTCGCCCGACTCACTCGTGATACCGAGTTAGTTGCGCTGTAAACTGACTCGGTGCTGGACTCTGGCTCATTTAACTGTGCGCCGACCGGCGACTCAGCTCACCAAGGGCATGACTGCACAGTGTCGGAGCTTGACAAGAATCTTTGGGCAGACTCGATTGGATCGGCAGATGCCAATGAATAGACGAAGAGCTCGAGGCTGGCGCGCATCGGCCGCGTGCTCGAGGTGCTGCTCGTCTACAGGCGAAAACGGCATCTCGGTGCAGGGGCATGTGTACTGCAACTACTAATTCATCGGCGAAGCGTCCAGTGGAGGAGTCAACATGGGGAGAAGACAGACAGCATTTGTGCAGAGGGGACGAGGCGTCGAGACCCCTTCGAGTAGATGTGGACGCTGGAAGGTCGAAGTTCGACCTTATTACTTCGCTAGAAAAGCTTGGGGCCAGACGTGGCGCAGACAACTGAGTGAGAACCCTTTGAATCTAAGGAGATGCAACAATACGTCAACGACACTGGGGGGGGCTCGTCCACTTCGACATGATGTTGCCCTCGCTTAAGTACGCCACCTAAATCATACATAAAGTACGAATTTCGGTCGGCTGGTTCACATCACTATCACCGCCTTCGAGCAGCGCAGCGCGGCAACGATGGCCAAGTCGCACGGAGCCCACGGGGACAAGAAGAAGCGCCGCCGCAATGACAAAGTGCGTGTCCCCACTCGCTAGTGTATATATGACCATGAATTATGGCAGCCTCTCACCGATCTGCTCAATGGTGCAATATGGCGCCCCGATAGAAACACGCGGCCAACGGCAGCAGCTCCAACGCCGCCGCGCAGCAGATTCGCGCCGCCAAGTCGCAGACCAACGCCCTCTTCTCGCTGACGGCGTCCTCCAACCCGAACCCCAAGAAATTGGGCCCGTTCAGCGACCGCCAGCGCATTTTGGTGGTCGGCGACGGCGATTTTTCCTTTTCGCTCGCGCTCGCCGTGTTCCTGGTGAGACCCGTCAATTGTCGTCAATTGGTCGACAGCATCTAATGGCTTGGGGCTTACTTAACCTGTGCGTAGGGAGGCAAGAACCTGGTGGCCACGTGCTACGACTCCAAGGCGGACCTGAAGGATAAATACTCGAACGCATTGCTCAACTGCGACGCGCTGGAGACGGCGGGGGTAGGCGCGACCAACTGGGAAATTACTACTGTTTATTATTTAGTATGCTAACTTGGAATTGGTGACAGGCGGAAGTGCACTTTGATGTGGACGCGACACACCTGGAGAGGGAGAGCTGGCTCAGCGACGCGCAGCCGTTCCAGTCGATCGTCTTCAACTTCCCGCATCTCGGCGGCGCGACGGAGGAGGACGTGGCCAACAACCAGAAGCTGCTGAGGGACTTCTTCTACTCGACTCGGCAGTTCCTGCACCCGGTGCGGGGCCAAGTGCTCGTGTCACTGCGCAACACGCTGTTCTACAACCGCTGGAAGATCCAGGAGCAGGCTGCGGCAAGCGGCTTCAAGATGAAGCGGTAGGTGGAGAGATCGTTTTGTTCAGAGACTTTGGCCACTTACACGGCGGTGTCTGATGTTAACAGGACGGAGCCGTTTGATGCCAGCCTTTACTCTGGCTACGAGCCTCAGAGAACGCACCCGGCGTCATTCCGAGGCGAGCCGCCGTCCACTTCTGGGGCCTACTACTTCACCTTCTCGCTTGAAAAGAGCATTGAAGTGACTGATCCGCGCTTGAAAGCTCATCAGGTGGCGAGTAGTGGAGAGCCCAAGCGCGACATTGCCGCTGCCAAGAAGGTGCGTGACAATTAGGTCATCGTCTGCTACCACGTTGAACACCATGCTGACCTACTACTTATTATTTTTGTTATGCAGGGAGCTGCGAAGAAGAAAGCACCTGCACCTCCAACCAAGACGGCTTGCCAGCCCTGCGGTCTCACGTTCCGCGACGTGAAGAAATACAATGGACACATGAACTCGGCCAAGCATGCTAAGAAGGTGAAGGCTTTGAAGAAGAAACACTAACTACCTACACATTGATGCAAACGGAAGAAGTCTTCACGCTTCAAAGTGTTCACTAGCTGTTCATAGCTCCGGACCGAACTAATAGACAGATGTGATGATCGCTTGTTCACCGACCTGTCCGATCCTTCCTACTCCAGCGTAACGATGAGCTTGCCAACATTTTCGCGCGCAAACATCCGATCGATGGCGTCGGGGATGGACTCGAACCCCTTGTACGTCGTGGGGTCCACGCCCGGCTTCAGTTTTCCCTCGTCGATGAGCTTCAGTAGCCGCTCTGTGTGTTCGCGAATGTGCTCCTCGAAGTGATACATGAAGAACCCGCGGATCGAGGCCGACTTCATGAGAATCTTCTCGTTCGCTTCCCACGACAGCAGCGGCTTGGGCTTGAGAGAGTCGTCGCCGTCCTTGGTCTCGGTCTCCAACACCCTCGAGATGAAGCCGATCTTGATGATGCGCCCACGCACTGCGATGTTGTCGACAGCGGCACGGAACATTTCGCCACCGATGGACTCGAACACAATGTCCACGCCGCTCGGGTACTCCTTCTTGAGCACCTCGCTCACGTTTTCTTTGTTGTAGTTTATCACACGTTCGCAGCCGAGTTGCTTGAGAGCTTCCGCCTTCTCGTCGGAGCTCGTGGTTCCAATGACGTGGTTACCTGCAAGTTTGGCCAGCTGAACCACGAACTGCCCTGTGCCACCAGCGGCTGCAGTCACGAGAACGGTCTCGTTCGACTTCATCTCGCCAAGGTCTTCGAGGCACATGGAAGCGGAGACGCCGCCCACCGCTACGGGTAGTGCGTTCCGCGAGAGCTTCGGGATCTTGATGGCAGCAGATACTGGCACTTCGACGTATTCAGCGTAGGCCCCGAGTGTCTGGTACATGACAGCATCTCCAACTCCCACTGAGGTGACGCCATTGCCGACCTCGGTCACGAGTCCTGCTCCTTCGACGCCCGCAAAGAACGGCAACTTGTCGTTGTACATTCCATTGGTGAGATTGACGTCAGTGGAGTTGATGCCCAGATAGCGATTCTTCACGATGATGCTGCCCGGCTTAGCGGTGGGTAGTTCAGGCACGTCAACGATCTTGGTAGCAGCTCGGAAGTTTTTGGTCAACTTGTGCACTTGAACTGCACGGTACGGAGGCATATTGTCGGTTGGAATCTGCGGGTGAATGAGAGAGGTCGAGCTGTGCAGTGCTGGGTAGGAGGAAGATTGCAAAGTGAGAGAAGATGTAAGCGCTACATACAGCTAGGGTCTGCATTGTAATCCGAAGACGAGCGCAATCGTGTGAGATATCCTCCGTGATTGCACCCACCATCATGATCGATTTGTCGATAGCCTGTAAACGCCGTTTACAGGCTATCGACCTTTGCCAATCCAAGTTGGCAGTAGCGCAAGGCAAAGCCGAGAGTCCCGTAAATACGAAAAATATTTTTTTCAAAAACTTATTTTCGAGGATTAGTACTGACCAATGTGGATTTAGTCCACAGCAAACATCTAAGTTCCATACTTCATGGGCTCGCTACGAATAGCAGCGGCGACAGACCTTCCGTCCGCTTACAGTACAGGTTGTACAGTAGTAGTTGGTCTCGTCATAATACACGATAAAAGCACCGTTCCGCTCATGCTTCAGCAACGCTTCACCAAACACCCTCCTCTTCTCGATATTTACAGCATTATTGCAGGTCTCGGGCTCTACGCGAACCTATCACAGGGAACATATTTAGTACAGTACAGTAGATGGTAAAAGTGATAGCATAATAACTTGAAGGCGTACCTGCTTAACAGTGTAAAGCTTATCGCAAAGCTTCTTACTGATCAACGAAGTGCTGATGTGCACCCTGAAGTCGAACGCAAGCATTTCCTGCATCTGCACGAGTGTGTACTGGCAGTTGTCTTCCAGGTAGCCCACGAGAGCTTCCTCCATTTCTGGAGTACACTTCGTGCACGCCGCCCGCGCGTCGCCTCTCTTCTTGACATCAGCGGCTTGGCGCTGGACGATGTTGCGGGCAGTAGTGGGAGGGATGCCGTTGCAGTCGGCAACCAGCACCCAGTCACGCCCTTCTCGGTGTGCATAAGCATGTTGCCGGCGGAGACAGTCTGTTACTGACCAGTGATTTGAGTTTGCTCTGCACTAAATCCACATTGCTCTAAATACTAATTTCAGAAATTATTTTCCGATTTTTGGATGTTACTTAAGTTACTTCACAGCGTTTTGCTTTACAAACTTGGATTGGCAAAGTGTAGTAAACGGCTATTACAACAACGTTAACATCGACAGGAACGGGAATACTCACGATCCTGTAGCAACATTTCGTTGCATTATTGGTAGACTTTTACTTGCCCATTTCACGCGGCAAACTTTTCAAGGGTTGACACATTCTCGCTGCGTATCCAGGTTCGCGCCTGTCTAGCGGTGCACTCACTTCGACTCCTTTTCCAAAGGAAGGTCGCTGCGCAGGCCCCACTCCGACCACGACCCGTCGTACACAGGGGCTCTGCAAGGGAAACAAAACATAGTCAGAATTGGCATGCAGGACATGGGTTTCGCTCGGACTTACTTGTCCAACGGCTTTCCCGCCAAATGCAAGCCAAACGTCAGCACACTCGCAGTCACACCAGAACCGCAGCTGTACACAACAGGTTGCATCAATATCAGACAACGCGTGCTTGAGCAAGCAAAGCGAGCGACGCACCTCGTAATAATCGGGCTCGTTTCATCTGTCTTCACGTCTATATAGGTGTCATCAATCAGACAAAACGTGAGGAGCAGCTCATTCCTCGGACTATGAGTGGTGACTGCACTTACTTGCTTCAGCAAAGGCAGCCTTAATGTCAGCCAGATCGCGGAAAAGCTGCACGCAGGTATAGTTGTGGTTAGACGCTCTCCACTCGACTCACTGACTCGGGGTAATATCAACTCACCGAGTAGTCGTCCGGGCTCACAAGCTTTCCAAACGGCACATTGAGGGATCCAGGGATGTGACCACCACGCATGCCTGGACGCGGCTCCTGTAAAATACGAAGCAAGAAAAAAAGTTAAACCTGACGTCCTTGTATACTGTGGCACCATGCCAACGTACGGGTTCCTTGGCGTAGAAGCGCGCGGCGCCACGAGCGTCCACGATTTGGGTGTCCGAGCCGATCTTGGCCAGCACGTCCTCCCACGACACGGCAAGGTCCTCGTTGGGCTTGGCCTTGTACGCGGCGCCCGCCACCACCGTCTGCGGCTCTCCGGTTTCGATCTCGCGCTTCTCGCTCTTCCACTTGGTGATGCCTCCTGCAACAATAGACGACGCGTGTGTGTGAGTTCATAGTCCTTTGCACCGCCAGCCGTAGTAGTAGAAGGGTAGTGGCCAACTCACCATTCAGAATGTGGACGCTGTCGTGGCCAAAGTACTTGAACGTCCACCAGCAGCGCGCGGGGCTGCATCATCACGTAAAACAAGTCAACTAGTGGACCCCTACCACCCCTACCAACACTCTAATACCCTACGCTGCCCTGCCGGCGCACCTGAAGCAGTGCTTGCCGCCGTAGACGATCACTGTGTCGTCGTTCTCCACGCCGAGGTACCTCATGGCGTGCTCGTAGGTCTCCGCTAGCAGGCAAGAGGAACAAGCAACTGTTAAGAGTGTGGCTAATCCTACTTCCCTCTACGTTTTAGGGCTAACTTTTAGGCGCAATTTCTTACGCGTGGGCAGCATGTGCGGCAGCGTGGACGTCCCGTCCGAGATCTGCTCGATGTCGAAGAACTGCGCGCCCGGCAGGCGCTCGGCCGCGAACTCCTTCTTGGCGTCGCGGCTCTTGTCCAGGTACCAGGACGCGTCCAGGAAGCGCACGCGGCGCTCTCCGCCCTGCGCCAGCGTCTGCGCCTGCTCCGTGGACAGCAGCGGCGACAGGGAGCTGGCCAGGCGGGAGGAGGAGGCGCGGGGGGAGCCGCTCATGGTCGAGAGCAGCGGGGACGAGCGGCGGGCGAGGGCGAGCATAGTGCCAATAGTGCCAAGTGAGCCGAATCAAATATCCATGGCTACTTTGAGAAATCAATTAGCTTGATATTTGTATGCACATGCAAAGTTTGGGTCGGGAAGGTTTATGGGTATTACGAAAATGTGCACGTTGAAGTCAGCTTCAACAATGATCATCACTCTTGGAAAGGCCATGCATTTGGTTAAACTGCAGGAGCAGCGCTAGACTACTCGAGGACGTGCAGGAGCGGACAGAAACAGAGAAGCGAGCGTTGCGCTGGAGGCTTAGACGACGGGCGTCATGACCTGGCCGTCGTACACGTGCAGAGACCTCGTCTCCACGTGCTGGCGGTACTTGTAGAGCCCGAAGCCAGCGGCGGCGAGGACCGCACCGACACCCGCAAGGATGGCGGCGATTCCAATGCCCGAGGTGGAAGAGGTGGCGGTTCCAGTGGCAGTGGCAGCGTTCAAAGTGCTGATCTGCTGCGTAGTCGAGGAGGAGCCATCTTGCTGTTGCTGCTGCTTCGTAGCCGAAGACGACCCCTGTCCCTGCTGTTGCTGCTGCTGCTGATAAGGCGTTTCCGGCGTCTCAGTGGGCTTCGATGACTTGGTCGGGACAGAGGGCGACGGCGTAGTGCTGCTAGGAGTGACAGTCGGCACCGGCGTTGATGGCAAAGGCGTCGGAGGCACTGCAGTCTTTGGAACAGTCGGCGCCGGTGTGGTTGAAGGGGGACTCGTGGCCTTCGGCGGGCTCGGCGTTGTAGGCGCTGGAGTGATCACCACATAGGTCGGAGGAGCTTCAGTCTCAGGAACGGTCGGAGCTGGTGTCGGGACGCTTGAAGGCGGGCTCGTGGGCTTTGGTGGCGCTTCAGTGCTTGGCGGACTAGGAGTTGTAGGCGCTGGAGTGATGACATACGTCTCAGGGACCGTTGGGGCAGGTGTCGGCACGCTTGAAGGTGGGAGCGAGGCCTTCGGCGGACTCGACGTCGTGGGCGCAGGCGTCGGAGGAGCTTCCGTCTTAGGGACAGTCGGAGCGGGTGCCGGCACGCTTGAAGGGGGCATTGTAGCCTTCGGCGGGCTTGGAGTTGACGGCGCAGGTGTGACCACCGTGTCGGTCGGAGTAGGAACCTTCGAAGGACTCGGCGTCGTCGGTGCCGGAGTAATATCCACCCATGTTGGCGTCGGCGCTGGAGTCTTCTCCCATCCAGGAATCGGAGGACAGGGCGTCGAGCTGGTTGTGGGCGCCGGAGTCGGAAGTTCGTGCGTCTCCGGTGTTGTTGGAGCGGGCGTAGAAACCACCTTTGGCTGGCCGAAGACGCAGCCCCACGCGCCAGCCTTGATACGCGCACAAGTGGCGTCCACTGGGGCAACACAAGTGGAGCTTGCACCCGTCCAGCTCGGAAGTGTTTCGATGCAGTCCTGTACCGCGACGTCACCCTTCAGAGGGCACGAGGCTCCAGCAGGCGCGCCCCCAGATCCGCTGCAAACGGGGCCCTTGATGCAGTACGTCGCGTCGCCTTCGACCGAGACGTTCGTGCAGGATTTCGAGGTCGAGGGCGCCGGAGTCGGGCTTTCCGCCGGCTGCTGAATGCTCTCCGTTGGGTACGGAGTGGGGGCATTCGGTGATAGATTCGTCGGAGCTGGTGTCGGATTAGCAGCGGGCTTAGTCGGAGCTGGAGTCGGAGTGGCTGCGATCTTCGTCGGAGCTGGAGTCGAAGTCGATGAAACGGTGGGCGCTGGTGTAGGCTGCGGCTGCGTTGGCGTGGTTGCGACCGGCGCGTACTGCTGCACTACATCCTTGGGGTTTCCGGCGGCTGCGACGGCCAGTAGCGCGGCAGGGAAGAGGATGGCGCTGATCTTCATGCTTGGCCAAGTGGTTGGATACGAAAGTGTTGCTGCTTTCGTGTGGGTGGGCTGCCACTGGCGAGGCAATTTGAGAAGTGAGAGCGGAGCAGCGAGGGCTTGTTCGAGCGGACCGGCGTTAGGAAATGGTAGCGCGAATGTGTCAGCTGTATCCAGCACAACAGCCCGTACCCCCAAACAGCTCGCTGTCCGTTGATTTCTCCGCCTTCAACGCACTCAGCGTTGAGTCTCAGAGCTCATGTGTTCATGTTCGTCGGCGGCGCCAACAGTTGGGAATCCCGCTGCGGCTGTTGGAGTGTCGATGTCTGCATGTCGGCGCTTCACGCGGCACCCCAATGTGAAAAATTTGCTGCCAGCACCAACGTCCGCCACCTGGATGCACGCACGCCTGCACAAACGGTAGAAGCGTGTTGGCTCTATTGGCTCGCTGGGTTTCAGTCCGATGGTATCGTTGCGGTTGAGGTCTGGTGTGCACTGTGTGTGTGTGTGTGTGTGACCCCGCTCATTTGAGAGCGAGCTCCAGTCGGTCGGTCGGGTGAGCTGCATCTGCATTTCGAGAGCGCTAGCGCCGCCACGCGATGAGAGCGAATCCCACTTGGTGCCGGCCACCTGGTCAACCGAATCCATGCCCGACGGCGGCACTGACATATCTTGGTCGGCGGAGACCACGTGACGGTGTCGAGGTTTCGACGCATATCATGCGCTCCAACTAGAGAACTTGGCTCACGGGCTCTGCAGGGGCCTTGGCCGGGTTACTGCGCGCATCGGGGCCGCTCTGTCCATTGAGCGCTCACCCAGTGCTGCTGTCACGCAGGTCGATCCGTCCAGCCGCGCCAGGAATTCAGGGCCCTCTGTACCGATAGCCGTCGAAGCTCAAGTGAGCATCACTAAGTGCGATTCTGTAGCTGCAGGCAGACGATGATGCGCGAGCGCCCAGAGACTTGGGACTTCAGCTGGATGGCCGCGGCCACCCATAGCCTAGAGACGTACGAGGCCGCCCTGGAGACGTCCGAGGTGCGTGCTCCATCTAGCACCGCGTAGCGCTGTCGGCGTCTATTAACTGCTACTGGTCTGCGGGCACTTCAGTTCCCGAGTTTGCTGCTGGCGGCGCTGGACGAGCTGCTTCAAGCACCGGAAGCCAATGCACTTCCGCTCCAAGAGCTGACCGACGTCTGTGCGTGAGGTTGACATCGATCGTGTTGCGTCTGTGGATCATTGGAGCCTGGCGCTGACTGTGAGCGATGTGGCTGCAGTGCTGCAGATGATCGAGTTCCCCATTGACCTGGAGCTTCCTCAGGAGACCGTGGCGACACTGCATTCGGCCAGGGACTGGGCCATTCAGACGCTGCTGGACGTCCATACTGCGCGACAGTGCAATGAGGACATTCTTCAGGCCCCGATCATGTCGGTGTCGCTGCAGCAGATGCAGACAAAACTGTTCGTGTCGGCGCCATGCAGACAAGCGGACGTGCAGATGGAGCTGCACCAGTCGCTGCTGGCGGCACTAAAGGCCGAAGAGGAGACGGACACAGTGTCCGACATGCTGGAGCTGTGTGCTAACAGTCTAGAGGACGACGCCCAGTTCCTGCAGTTCGCCGAAACCGCATTGTCGGGCAAGGCCGAGTCGCTGGCACTTGGCGCCGCCTTCCTCCAACGCCTGCTTGATCGACGATCTATGCACTTGCCACCTGACGAGCAGTTGAACGAAGGGAAGACTCTGCGAGGGCAACGACTATTTGATGCGCTCACGTTGGGGAGCAAAGTCCGTGTGTGGGCCAACCACTTGCCGAGCTGGCGGTCGCAGCTCCAGACGTGGATGCTGGAGGTTCATCGTGCACCGTTCAAGCCGATCACCGCTGTGCTGCCCGACGGTTGGTGGCTTGAATGTGAATCGGATGCTGATGCCCCGGGTTGCGTTGCTCTTACCACAGCGTGCCAGCGCCATTCTCACTTATACGTGACTTTTATCGAGTGGTGTCGGAGTCACGTGGACTTGCTCTCATCGTGCCGAGCCTCGGAGCTCGCTAGTGTGTTGTCCGAAAGCACACGGCCCCAACACGTTGCTCGCTTATTTAACCGCAAGATGTTGAGCCAGGTCCCGCTGTTGGATCACTCACCAAATGGACGAGGGTGGTCCTCCAACCAGCGAAACCGAGCGTTCTTGGTGATAGGCAGCAATCTGGAGCAACTCCAAACTGCGTGCCCCGCTTCAGACAGTGTGTGGCAGTACGAGTGGATCGGTGTGGTAGAGCGTCCTCAACTTCTTCACGAAGCACTGGAAATCTCGTTTCCCATCGACTCCAATGGCCACATGAACGATGAGGCTCTAGCTGTCTGTCGCAGCGCCGCGCAGTTCTTTGGCTGGTTTTATTCCTACTCAAGCGCTGAGTCCGCAAGTGAGATCGCGGCGCTGGTCTCGCAAATGTCGTCCGAGTTGAAGGTGTCAGACGTTCAGAGTGGTGCGCAGTGGCTGAGACGGAGTCGTCCTGCCTTCGGCGTACTCCCGATTGTGCGGCTTCGTCTCGTTTGGTTTTGGCTTCTGAAGAGCATCGACATCTCGCTGCAGACTTCTGGAACAGCATGCGACACCACCATCGCAGCAGCGACGACCGATGTACTGGAGTCGGTCGAGTACATTTTCCGTCGCTTCACACCGCCCAGAGCCAAGAGACCCTTTCAAGTGGAGCTTGTGACGCAGTTACTTGTCGAACTCGAGTGGCGCGCACGGAATGCCAACGCGGAGACCAAGCTTGCGTTTTTGGATCGAATTGAACCGCTCCGTGCCTGGCTGACGAAGATCGTGCAGCTGATGCAGCTCGAGGAGCAAACAGCTCAGCAAAAAGACGGCCGCAGTCGCTTCGGCACTCGCAGGAGTTCGGCTCATGACGTCGAGCACTTGATCGATCGCCTCGAACAGTTTTCTGTGTGAAATGAATGCTCTTGTTGATTGTTGATTTCTCCTCAATTGATGATGTATTGTAACGCTAACATTGAAGACTCGCAGTGCCTCCGTCTCCTTTAACGCGGCAACTGACGTCCGTCTTACTGCTCCAGCACGCCGTCGGCCTTCTGGATCTTGAGCGAGAAGTCGAGGCACGGGTAGCCCTGCGTCAGCTTGCCCTGGCTCACGATGTCCACATGCGGCGACACGTACTGGCCGAGCGTCGCGGGCGTGATGCCGCCGCTGGCCTCGATGAGCAGGTGCGGGAACTGCTTCTTGAGCTCGGCGGCCGTGGCCTTGAGCTGCTCGGGCTCGAAGTTGTCGAGCATGACGATGTCGGCGCCGGCCGTGGCAGCCTCCTGCGCCTCCTCGATGCGGCGGCACTCGACCTCGATCTTCATGGAGAAGCCGGCGGCTTGCTTGGCCTTGTGCACGGCCTTGGTGATGCTGCCGGCGGCCCACACGTGGTTGTCCTTGAGCATGACCATCTGCGACAGGTCGTGACGGTGCGTGGCGGCGCCGGCCACGAGCAGCGCGTACTTCTCCACGAGGCGGAAGCCGGGCGTGGTCTTGCGCGTGCCGGCCACGTGACCGTTCCAGCCCAGCGCGCGCGCCTGCTCCACCGAGCGCTTGGCCTGCGTGGCCACGCCGCTGGCGCGCGTGAGGATGTTGAGCGCCGTGCGCTCGCCCAGCAGCAGCTGGCGGCACTTGCCCGTGACCCTGGCCACCGGCACCTTGCCGCCGGGCACGCTGCTGGGCTTCACCTCGTCGCCCTCCTGCAGCAGCCACTCGACCTTGCAGTCGAGCGCGCGGAAGACCTCGGTGAAGAACGGCACGCCGGCCAGCACGCCCTCGGACTTGCCCAGCAGCAGCGCCGTCTCCTCGGCCTCTGTCGGTCGGTCAACACACACACAACAGTCAGTCACAGTTTCCTTGGAACGGAGGAAAAAAGCGGCCGGCAACACGCACCGCCGACCACGAAGCCACCGACGTCGAAGCTCGGGATGTCGTCCTCCAGCCAGAGCTGCACGTGCTTGGTCCAGGACGGCGGCAGCAGGTGTGCGAAGTTGGACTCGGCCATGGTCGGAAGTGTCGGGCTTGGGAGGCTGGTTGACGCTCGGGCGAAATGCGGTGTGACGTGCGTGGCAACGAGCGCCGCGTACGTGTACCGCGCCTCCGGTACATGCAATCAAACACGGCCAGCTGGCACCGCGCGAGCCGGGGCCCTCTATGCCGTGTTGTCACCGCCCGCCCTTCACGGCGGCGAATTGCTCTCAGCGGCGTCAATGCCTTCCACCGTCTTCCGGCGGTGGCAGCAGCACCGGCATGGACGTCAATGGCCATCATGGTGACGCTGGTGCGAGTTGAAACGGATGTGCAGTGCAGCAACAGACATGCAGCCACCTGACTGAAGGCCAGCAACTGCATCGATCGAGTTGCATTGCTGAATCGCTGCAGCCAGCCAGCCAGCCAGGCCCACGAACAGCGCAGCGCTGCAACAGCATCCACGCTGGCTGCCGCCGCTGACTTTAAGTCTGGGACGGCCATTTTCGGCCACCCGAACCACTTCCAGAGTGGGACTGGAATTTGGCAAAATCTTTGTGTTGAAGCACCGATACTCACGCCAAGTACAGCGCCAACGACCCGGCCGGAGCTCGCACCAGTCACCACCGTAACCCCCGAGCGGCGCGGAAGCGGCCGAGGCCAGCGAGCGAACACACTGCCTGCTTCTCCGTCCGGCGCAAAGATCTCCACCAGCCTCCCGACCCTCCCATGGTGGCGCGCAAGGACCCCGCCGCTACAGCCGACGACGACGCGGCGCCGGGCCCCTGCGACGTGTGCGCGGCCGTCACCGCCGCGCTGCGCTGCGAGGCCTGCCGCCTCGACCTGTGCGTCGACTGCTCGCGCGCGCGCCACCGCAGCAGCCTGCACCTGACTACGGGCCGCTTCCGCTTCTTCCGCCCCGAGAGCCAACCGCAGCAGCAGCAGCAGCAGGACGAGGCCGACAGCAGCTACGAGTCGCCGCCGTCCACGGCCTCGGCGCCCAACTCGCCCGCGGCCGACGAGCTGCGCCACTGCTCGCAGGTCTCCGACGGACTTTGGGGCTTTGATGACGCCCTCGCGCAGTCGCTGCGCGCGCTCGCCTTCGCCACGGACGAGGAGGAGGACTCCTCGACCCACAGCGCTACGGCCACAGCAGCCACAGCTAAAGCCCCGACTACTACGACTACAGCAGCGGAGAGGCGCCCGCGCAGCTTCTCGGACTACGCGGCGCTGGGCGACGCCGAGCGCTGGCGAGCGCACGCCGAGCTGAGCGAGCTCGGGGAGCTCTGGGACGCCATGCGGACGGACTTCGCCTCGCGCCACGTGGTCGTGCGCTGCGGCGCCGGTTCTTGGGACGCGCTGGACGTGCGCCGTGTCGTGGACCGCCTCAATGTAAGTACGCACGCGATCTTATTGTCCATCTCCTAGCTGCTAGCGCTGACCGACTGATTGTGGTTGTTGCTGCTGTCGCTGCAGAACTTCGGGGGCGTGGCCAGCACGCGGCGCGAGCTGACTGCAGGCGGCCTGCTCTTCTGCACCTTCTTCGATCTCACGAGCGCCGTGGCTGCCGTTGACCGCTGGCGCGCCGACGCAGACGTCATCAGCTTCTGCCTGCCGTACGAGCTGCCGGACGACGTCAACTCGGCCACGCTGCTCGTGCGTTTCGCGCTCGGCGGACCGGCCGTAACGGCCGTCGAGCTGCGCCAGGTCTGTGCGTGCTTCGGTCAAGTGGCCAGCATCCTGCAGCCGGATCCGCAGGTCGCCAAGTACATTGTCGAGTACGGCGACTCGCGCGCGCTACCGGCCGCGCTCAACGGCCTCTCGCGCGCCTTCCACGCGAGCGGCTCGCTGTCGGTGGCTCGCACGACGCCGCCGACATTGGACGTCTCCAAGCTCAAGCTCTTCCAGGAGTGCCTGAACCGGGCCGCCACGACCCACCCGCGCCTCACTCGGGCCCGCCCCAAGAGCTTTTCGTCCAGCAGCACGTCGCTTCTGACGTCGCCGACATCGTCCGTCGCGTCGTCGCTCAACGCGTCCTTCCTGGACGGCGCCAGCAACAACAGCCCGATGGCGTCCGCAACGTCGGCCACGTATCCTGGAGCCGGAGAGCTCACGTCTCCAGTGCTAATGCCGCAGGAGGAGCAGCACATCTGGGCGAGGCCGGCGCCTCGAGCCAGGAGCAACTCGTCCTCGGCGTATCTTGGCGGTTCTCTGTCGTCCAGCAGCTTCGGCGACTCGGCGGCATATTCAAACGGGTTTACGCTTCCGTCTTCAAGCAGCAGCAACAGCATCGGCTCGTTGTCTAGTCGCGCAAATGGATATTCGTCGTTCCAGCAGCAGGGTGTTCATCAATTGCAGCCCTCCAACAACCAGGTCTCGCCTTCCGCCTCCGAGCAGCAGCAGCAACAGGCCTATTACGACTTTCGCGGACGGCAGCGCATGCAGACCAAATTCGCCCCATCCATGAGAAGCAGCTTCGGCAACAACGACCACTTTTTCCGGACAAGTGTGGCGTCTAGCAGCGGACACGCTGGGAATGCACACGGCGGTGGTAGCTCTGCAGGCCGCCCGGCGACGGGGCGTAACGACAAGGGCACGGGCGAGTTCAGCTTATCCATCGCCAAGGTCGCGTCGGGCGAGGACAAGCGGACAACTCTGATGATCCGCAACATCCCCAACAAGTACACGCAGCAGATGCTGCTCGCCGAGATCAACCGCAACCACCGCGGCAACTACGACTTCTTCTACCTGCCCATCGACTTCAAGAACAAGTGCAACATGGGCTACGCCTTCATCAACTTCATTGAGGCAGCGCACATCGAGGCGTTCCACAAGGAGTTCGACGGCCAGAAGTGGACCAACTTCAACAGCGAGAAGGTCTGCGCCATTTCGTACGCGCGGTTGCAGGGCAAGCAGGCCATGATCGCGCGCTTCCAGAACTCGAGTCTGCTCGAGAAGCACGAGTCCTACCGCCCGCTGGTGTTCGGCAGCTCGGGGCTGCACCGCGGCAAGCCGGAGCCCTTCCCAGCGCCCAAGCAGCTCGTCCACAAGAAGCAGACAGCAGCGCACTCGCATTCCCCGGGAATGTTTGGAGGCGCTGAAGACTATGGCAGCTACGTAGCCCATCGAATGTATTCGCAGCAGCCATCACCGCAGCAACTGCAGCACGCCCAGCAGCAACAGCAGCACTCGCTTGCCGTTTATCCTCAGCAGCTACTGGGGTTGGCCCAGCACGCAATGCCTCCTGTCCCGACCGCCCACTTTGGCGTGCAGACACTGCCGCTGCAGTACATACCCTCGTACCAGCAGCAGAACGACCCCCAACTGGCGTCGCCGTTTTTGTATGGGGTGGCCGGGATGCCGTCCGAGTACACGCATTGAGAGGCATTGGTGTCCTGTCCTTCCAGCCTGGCGACTCAACCAGCCCCCTGCCTGCCTGCCTCCTGCACTTCGTATTATTTTGTTGAGCGCCTGTGTACTCTTGTTTACTTTTTGGCTTGCTGGTTTTTGATACATGCTCACTGTGTACTGATTAGTTGGCTTTAGCTCGATAAGTAACTCGCTCCCAAATACAGCAACTAGCATTGTGAACAGCACATGCATAGCGATGACCAAAGGAGGAGAGGCGGCGGCTGGCATGGGACGACTTGGATCACGTCGCGAAGAGGAACCGCAGGTCTTCCTCCGTCAGGCGACAAATGGCGCTCACGTTCGCGCCGACAGTCCCCTCGAAGATCAGGCGCTTCTTCTCCTGGAGCTTCAGGATGCGCTCCTCGACGGTGCCGGCAATGATGAAGCGCGTGGCTTGGATCGGCTTGAACTGGCCGAGGCGATGCGTGCGATCGATCGCCTGGTTTTCAGCCGCAGGGTTCCACCACGGGTCCATCAGGAAAATGCTGCAGGACACAGAACACAACACGTAAGGCGTCAGTCAGGCAACAGCAGCTATAGCTCACTCAGCACAACCCATCAAACACTTACTGCGAGGCGACTGTCAGGTTGAGTGCGACGCCGCCAGCCTTGAGACTGATCAGGAACGCTGTCACTGTCGGGTCATCGCGGAAGGACTTGATGGTTCGGTCTCGCACGGCCATCGTCATGTTGCCGGAAAGCTTCACGCACTTGATGCCGCCAAGTTGCAGCCGGTGTTGGATGATATCCAACATGTTGACGAACTGCGAGAAGATGATGGCCTTCCCGGACGGATCGCGAATACGCATGAGCTCGAGCTCCTGCATCAGCGCTTCTATCTTCGTGCTGGACTGGAACGCGTGGATGTCGGAGATCCTGTGAAGAAGACTATTCCGGTGGAAGCTGGACAAGTTTACAGCCTTCGGTGACCTGCAGTTTGACGCCTCGTTGCCAATGTTCCCCAGATCTGTCTCTACTGGTGGGGACAAATCGACCGTCAGCGGCTTTGAACAGGTTGGGCACGTCGCCTCTCCTCCAGCCGGAAGCGACTCGATGTACTCTTTCACGCACTCCCGACAGAACTCATGCCCACACTTTGCAGTGACCCCATCTTCCAAGTATTCGTGGCAGATCGTGCACACTCGCTCGTCCTCAGGGCTGCTACCAGCGTTGGTATCAAAGGGCTGCTCTTCCACCAATGGAGCAGCTGAACTCGGGAGTTGGAGGGCTGGGTTGGACTTGGAGTAAATGACAAGGTACGGGTGGTCCACGGCTTGGCGAAGACGGATAAGAAGGTCAAAGATGTGGGCGTAGTTGTTCAGCAGCGTCCCCGACGACACGTAGGTGTTGAACTGCGCTTGGCTCTGCGTGTAGATCGCCTCGTAGAAATCGTTTTCACGCTCGTCCAGGCGATCCTTTCGAATACGCACGAGCTTCGGTGGGAGCGAAATATCGTCTGCTCGGCCTTCTTTGGTACGGCGCAGCAAAATCTACAAAATGCACCACGTTAGCATTATTCACACGACTCATTTGAAATGACAGGCATACTTACGTGCTGAAGAACGTCGTTCTGCAGCCTTTGCATTGCAAGCTTGCCTTCTGCAACGTAGCCGTATGCCTGAATCGGGATAACCACCTTCTTGTTGAAGTAGGAGTAGTGCTGGATGGCGCTGTGAGTGCACTGCGCACACTTTTTATCGGGAAAGCTGGAGTAAGCATAGCAACTAGGTTAGATACCGCAGGATCATTAGGATTGAGCGGGGATACGTACTTGTAATCTAGCATCTGGCAATCGCACACGTTGCAGTGGTAGTACGCGTACTTCTTCACTTGGAGAAACCGCACGAGGGAGAACAATTCACCGATCCGATTTTGCAAAGGTGTTCCTGCAGCAGCGAGCACAAGTAATAGATGTAAGCAAGAGTAACTTCAAGCAGTAGCCTGTAGAGAGAGGGGATACCTGACAAGCACCATTTGTAGGTAGACTTGAGCTCGAAGACACCGCAAGCCGTATTGCAGTTCCGGTCTTTAATATAGTGAGCTTCGTCCAGAACGATGCGCGTCCAGTCAATCTGGTGCAACGGTGACTTGCCCTTCGCCTTCTGGGGAGCGGTTTTCTTCTCCTCGACCTCCTTCTTTGAGCGCGGTGTCGCCCGACCTCTCGACTTCTGCACTGGTTTCTTTAGATCGTCATCGTCTTCTTCCTCATCGCTGGTCTCTCCAGCGGCTTTCTTCTTGGGTCTCTTCTTCTGTTGCTTGTCCTGCAGGGCTGTCTTCTTCGCATCAGGCCCGCAGAAGTACTTGTTGTGCGATATGAGCTTGTCCGGCAGGTACTTCTTCCCGCAGTATTTGCACGCGACCTTCGACCAGCCCAGCGTCTTGCGAATCTCGCTCTCAATGATCGAGTACGTCGTCAGCACAATGTCGTACGAAGCAATCTTCTCGATGGAATCCAAGCGCTTGTTGCCGTGGTGAATGTAGACGGAAAGGTGACCCGGTTCGACGAACCGCTCGATCTCGCTCTTCCACTGCATGACGGCCACGAGAGGACACACAACCAGCGTCCCGCCGCGCACAGATGAGGAGGATTTCCGGCCCTTTGCAGCCTTACAGCTAGCCGATGGGGCCTCCTCTCGGACATTTTCAAGCATGAGGGAGATGGCCTGGATCGTCTTGCCCATGCCCATTTCATCCGCTAGAATGCCGCCTCTGTAGCCGCTTTCCTCCTGCCCAACCATCCAGGCCAGTGCCTCTCGCTGGTACGGAAGAAGCGTCGCCGTCAGGAACTTCGACGGCTCCTTCTCTGGCATGCGGCCCTTCTTGTTGAAGTGGTCGTCCGAGAGCTCGAGGCGCTCATCGATGACGCCGTCCAAGTCGTTTTGCTCCATGTACTCACGAACGCGCTTCTGGTCCGCCGGCTGGAGCTTCGACAGACCGTCGATCGGATCATCATTCTTCTTCTTCTTTTGCTGCTGCTTCTTCGTGGGCTTTTTCTCGACCCCTTCAACGTCTGTGTCTTCCTCCTCCTTAGGCTTATTAGCTGCAAGTCCAGCCTTCAACCCGATATCAGTGCACTCCAAGTGCTGCATAATAAGATATACACACACCATGTCAGAGGAATACTCTGGATAACAGCCCTCAGATTGCCCACGTACCTTGTAGTACGTGGTGTCCCCAAAGATCGAGTGGCGGATGCTGACACCGACGCGGAGCTGCTTCGCCTGGAACTTCTGCTCGCAGCTCTTGCACTGCATTCAATTGGGCACAAAGCGTTAGGCATAACTTTACTGCATGCAGCAAGATCCACAGGCTTACCTTCGCCCTAGCATTGGCCGCGTACTCGACGAAGTAGTGCGGGCCTTCGTACGGATCCTCCTCCTCCTCCGACTCGTCACTCTCGCCAACAAACTCAATGTCCAACGAGTCGACGTCACTCACATGTGCGTTGCTGGCTGCTACTGCAACTTCCGAGACGACTACCGCAGGAGAAGCTCGTTGCTTCCCACGGCCAGTCCCTGCGTTCCTGTGCCTTGCAGGAGATTTCTTAGCCACAGCCACGGGGCGTTTTCTAGCCGATGGACGGGCATCTTCCACTTCTGACTCATCGTCATCATCCTCGTCATCGCCCCCCTCCGAGACGCTCTCCCCAACAAAGTCACTATCCGCATCATTGTCCTCATCGTCATCGTCATCGTCATCGTCGCCGTCGCTGCTTTGGACCACCGACTTGCGGGACGATGCACGGCGAGCCGTGCGACCACCTCCTCGAGCCTTGGCGGCTGGCGGCTGGGGCTGCTCCTCCACCTTCCTCTTCTTCTTCATGGCCGCCTTCCCGTTCGGCCGCTTGGGGAGCGTCTTGGCGATTGGTTTGTCGCCCTCTTCGTCTTCTTTCTCCTCCTTCTTGGCGACTTTCCTGGCCACGCGCCGTCTCTTGGGCGCTGGCTGCTCCGTCTCCTCCTTCGCCTTCTCATCTTCTTCTCCTCCTCCTTCCTCGCACTTCTTCCGCTTCCCAGTGGCGGCAGCGGGCGCCTTCTTCGCCCTGCAGCCCGGACACTGCCAGGCGTCCGCCAGCTGTGGGCGGCGCCGCAGAGGCGGCGTGAGGCAGCCCAAGTGGAAGAGCTTGGTGCAGGCGGCGCAGCTGACGGTCACGCGCTGCGACTGCTCTTCGCACACTGCGCACACATCGGCGGCGTTGGACTCCGAGTCCCCGGCCGCCTGTTGCTGCTGTTGCTCTTGTTGCTGCTGCTGGGACCGCAGCCGCCTCGCCATTGGCTCCGCTTGCGTCTTTCGCTTCAAATTGCCGACTGAGATCGCGGCCGCCAGGTCGGCAACTCCTCTATACAAAGCGCTAGATACGAAAACAGCTGGGTTTTGGCGGCAACAAGTGGCCGACTTGGGCCACTTGGCGCCAAGCACTTCAACTGCAACAACTGGTCGCCCGGGAGATTAGATTATTAAAGGAGGGGGGGGGGGGGGGTTCAACCGATGTGGATAAATGTCATATCATTCTGGGCAGGGCAAGGCAAGGCAAGGCGGGGGCTGCTGTGCGTCCCTCTTTCCTCTACGAGACGGCCATGGAAGTCAGATGCGCGAACGAGCCTGGGGGCAGCACCAGCTTCTTCCGGGACCGCAGCGCGCTCTCGGCGTTGATCTTCTCCAGCAGCAGACGGAACTGCTCCACCTCGCGGTCGATCTCGTCTTCCTCCGGGTCGCGCGCCTCCGTGTCCGAGTCGCCGCTCGCGTCGGTCAAGGGCAACGCAGGCGGCTCCTTCACTGGACGCCTTGCTGCTGTGGTTGCTGCTTGCTTGTGCTTGGGGGACGCAGACGCGCGCGACGACTGGGAGCCAGTATCTCGCTTCTCCAGCGCTCTCTGTGCCGCGGCCTCCTTCTTTCGGCGCTTCTTCTCCTTCTTGTTCTTCTTCTTCCTGCTGCTGGAGGAGGGTTTCTGACTGGCCTTGAGGTCTGCGAGCTCGTCTCGGAGCAGCTCCGCCTGGATCGCCAGCGAGTGCTGCAACGCCTCTTGGTACGCGTCCTCCAGCTGCCCGTGAACAAACAAACGAGAAACAAAGATTAGCTCTGTGGTGGCCATATCCGGCAGTAGGTAGGTAAGCAAGACGCGCACCTGTTCTCTAAACTTGATGGCTAGCACCTCCAGCAAATATTCCTGCGCCAAGTGTGAAGTGTTGGCGCCTGGGCATGTGTCGTCGACGTCATCGTCCTCTTCGCTGTCTTCGCTGTCGTCGTCGTCGAAGCCCGACCGGAAGGGTGACACGTAGCTGAACTGCTCGCCGCAGCGGATGAGGTCCATGATGAAGTCCGTGTGGTCCTCCCGAATAATGATATAGCGTTCCTCCTTCTGAATAAGCCGCAGCAGCTCGTCCTCCTGCCGCTTGCCGACTTCCAGCGCGGCCAGGTACTCGTCCGAGAGCATGCCGCCGCCCTTGCCGCCAGCCGCTCGTCGTCCCTCGCGCTCCAGCTCATACTTAAAAACCAGTTCCTCCTCCTCTAGCACCATTTCCTCCGCGGCCAGCATCTCCTCGTCCGACTTGTCTTCGAGCTCGTCTGCCTCCTCTTCGTCGTCTTCCTCCTCCTCATCATCTTCTTCTTCATCGTCCTCCTCATCATCCTCGTCATCCTCATCATCCTCGTCGTCCTCCTCATCGTCGTCGTCTTCGTCGTCGTCCAGGAACGGCGGGAAGACGCTGAAAACGTCCTGGAGCGAGCGGCTGCCGGAGCGTTTCCGCTCGTGGTCCTCCCACTCGGCGATGACGTTGTCGTGACACTCGCAGCACAAGTTCTGGCCCACGAGGAACTGGTCCAGCGCCGTGAGGTACGTCTCGCGCCGGATCCGCAGCAGCCGCCGCTTGGCCACGAGCGACAGTTCCCTCCAGAAGTTGATGAGCTCCTCGCGCGTGTAGCCCTTGGGTCCGTTGAGCCCCACGACGCTGTTGTTGCTGCTCGTGGAGCCCGTGGACGCCGCCGCCTGCGGAGCCGCGCCGCGCTCGCCCGCTCGGGGCATGAAGCGGCTGCTGAGCTCGCGCGCGAAGTCGCTCTCGGACGGCCACGGGTTGCTGCATAGCGCACAGATATTCCAACAGAGAGAGAGAGAGATCCCCCAGTCGTCAGTACTTTTGATCGCTATTGGGAGGGGGGAAGGGGAGGCCACCTACCGGTACTTGCGCGCCAGCATGAAGCCCGACGAGCGCCGCAGCAGCCGATGGCGGTGCAGCAGCAGGTCCGTCTTGGCGCCCGCCGTCTTGCCGGCGTGGGGCGCGTGCGTCGTGGTCTTGGGGCCTCGCATGGGGCGGCCGCTCTAAAGGTTTTCTGTCTGCTGAAAACTGCGGCCGTACCCGATTTGCGGTACAACACGCGCTCCCGTGTTCTGCACACCAAATGTAGCCACCTGGACACTTCCGACACCTCCGACCTCCGACACCGATGTCGTCGCTGGCGGCGGCGCAGGCCGACGGCTACTACTACCCGGCCGAGTGGCGGCCCGAGCATGGCTCGCTCAACCAGTTCCACGGGTCGCACCCGCTGGGCAAGCGCGCCAAGCGCCTGGCGAGCGACGGCGAGCTCGTGGTGCGCTTCGAGATGCCCTTCAGCGTCTGGTGCGCGCACTGCGACGTCCACATCGGCCGGGGCGTGCGCTTCAACGCGCGCAAGAGGAAGGCCGGCAGCTACTTCACGACGACGGTGTGGGAGTTCCGCATGAGCTGCGCCGGCTGCGGCGGCGAGATGGTCGTCCGAACGGACCCGCGGGCGCGGGGCTACGAGCTCGTGAGCGGCGTCAGGGAGAAGGCGGAGGCGGCGGACGCCCAGGAGACGCAGACGGAGCGCCTCAACGACCCGGAGCTGGCCGTCAAGCTGCAGAGCGACCCCTTCTTCAGACTCGAGCACGAGAACGAAGACAAGCGGGCGGCCAAGAGGCGCGCGCGCGGGCTCGAGGCGCTCGTGGAGCTGCAGGACGCCCAGTTCAAGGACGACTACGCCAGCAACGCGGCGCTGCGGGCGCAGTTCAGGGGCAAGAAGAAGCAGCGCAGGAGCAGGGAGCAGGAGGCCAAGCGCCTGGGGCTCGGCATCCCGCTGCTGGACGTGCATCCGGACGACGTGCTGGCGTCGAGGGCAGTCGTGTTCAAGGACATCCCGCAGAAGCGGCGGCCGTCGAGTCGGCGGTCAGAGCCGTCCAAGTCGCGACGCAGTATCAGCTCGAGGGACTCTGCTGCTTCAGCTGTGAGAGACTCTAGCCCACTCTCGGCGAGAGTGGACTCGTTCCAGCACTTTGGCGACCCTGTGGGCTCCCAGTTGCAGCGTCTGAGGGCGGCCAAACATCGAGCGGCGAAGACGCGGCCACCGCCTCGCAAGTGAATGTGTCAGTCTAACGTTACCGGTATTCCATCATACATTGATGCACGCAGCCCTCTGGTAGCTGCTGTATGAGCCGCTCTTCCAACTCAAAAGGAACAAAAAGTGCATTCAATCTCCATCATTATCAAATAATAAATGTAGTGGTAGCTGGATAGTCTCCACCTCACTCGAGCGCCGCACAGAGGCGCGGGACGTCGCTGCAGAGCACAGCGAGAGACTTGAAGGCGCGGTCTTCGTCGCCCTGCCACACCTGCAGACACTCCTGGGCGGTGCCCACCATTTCGCTCGAGTAGTTGGCGTCCTCGCTGTACGCGCAGTACGCCAGCAGCACGCGCACGATGCCCCTCTTCTCGCTCTCGCCGGCGTCTGCCGCGTGCTCGTCCACGTCGCCCGTGATGGCCTCGAAGTTGTCGTGCTTGCCGCTGAGGATGTACTCCTCCACGTGCATCGACGTGTCCGAGATGCTCGAGGCGAGCTGCAGCAGTCGCTCGCCCTCCGTCTGGCTCGTGCCGCCCTCCGCTTGGTTGCCGTCCAGCTCGGCGTAGAACGCGCGGTCCTCCTCCAGCTTGGGGAGCAGCTCGTACTCGTCGTCCAGATCGCTCAGCTGGTCGGTGGCGTCTGTGGCGCACGAGGCCTCGCCATCGTCTTCCTCCGTCGAGCTGTTGTTGTTGTTGTTGTTGTCGCCGTCCTCCGGCGCGTCGCTCTGCTCTGCGTCTGCAGCCTTCAGCGCCTCCGCCGCCTCCAGCTTGGCGCTGTGCTGCAGCTCGCGGATCGTCCTCGTGGGCCGCGGCGCCGTCTCGAAGACCGCGTTGAACTCGTCGAACACGTCGTCGAAGTCCCGCGGCAGCGCGCGCGGCGGACTCGCGCTGGCGACGAACTTCTTGGCGATGAACACGAGCGACGCGATGAGCGCCGCCCTCGCGCGGGCGGTGGCGGCCGCGGCCCAGCAGCTCATGACGGCCGTCGTCAGCGCCATCCTCGAGGACAGCGCGCGCAGCAGAGCGGCCTGCTGCGCCGCGCACCGCCGCTGCAGCGGGGACCCGCGGCGCTGGCGGCCCCGCAGCGCGCCCACCTGCGCGCGGACGATCGCGTACACGGCCTCGGAGCGGCTGTGCGCGCGGCAGACGGACGCCACGAGGAGGTTGCCCATGCTCGTCGCCGCCTTGGTCCAAGTGTATCAATGACGGCTAACTCAACCCAGGAATAGCAAGTTGAAGCGGGGCGCGCCCTTTCCGCGAATCACGGGGCGCGATTGGCCCAGCAAGCATTAGATGGCAATAAGCAACCACTTTGCCGGCTCGTCGAGCATGACCACGCCACTCCACCTTGTCTGTAAGCGCCATCTCGTCTTTGGCCGCGATGGTGCTGAAGTCCCCCATTGAGCGTCAACGTCGATCCATCGCTCCCAGCGTTCCAGCTCTTCGTCTTGTCTTCAAGCAGCCCCCCCCTCCCCGCTCCTCCGACTGCAATGATCCTCCTGCCAGCTGAAGCCCCACGTCGCGCTCAGCAGTGTCCTGAGGCAGGAGAGCCCGCCCGTCATGACGGCGTCGAAGCACGCGAAGCAGATCACGAGTTGCGAGCGCCTCCTTGGCTGCCAACTTGGCAGCGTCTAAATAGCCTAGACGAACGAGGTCGCCTTCGTCGCCCCGGAAAGCAGCAACGTCGTGCCTCTGCAGAAGCCCAGCCTGCTGCCATCCACCCAGTCGCTCGGCGGAATGCCTTCCACCACCCAGCACCAAGGCCGCTCTATGCAAAAGTGTTGACTAATCTGACCAACAAGCTGAAGTTACCGTGACATCAGGTCGCGGCTGCCGCCACATCACTCGCGCTTCGGCCGCCAGCCACACGCTCCCCCCGCCCCACTTCTCTCCCGGACATGACGGCGCAGGAGCTCAAGACCGCAGACGCGCGCGACGACGACGCTGGCGTCGCCTCGGCCGCTCCCGCTAAGGCCGACGCCGACGCCCCGTTCGTGTACGAGACGCCGGGATTCTTCGCCGAGGACTCGCGCGTGCCGCAGTGGGCGCAGAGCCTCGTGACTGACCTCTTCAGCTTCGTGACCATCCACTACAACGTCTGGGGCGTGCCCTTCCTGGTGCTTTTCTACTATCTCTACCGCATCGGCTACGGCTACGTGCCCGTGGCGCTCGTGGCGCTCTACCTGCCGTCCTTCCTGAGCGGCGCCCAGAAGACGGCCAAGGGCAACCCGTGGCCGGCCTTCCGCTCCGGCCGCATCTGGGGGCTCAGCGCCAAGTTCCTCGGGTACGGGCGCGAGAGTTATTGCTTCCTGCTGGGGTGCTGACTGTGTGTGTATGTGTGTGCGTGCTGCATGATGCCAGGATCAAGGTCATCCGCGAGCAGGAGCTGGATAGCAGCAAGAAGTACATCTTCGGCTTCCACCCGCACGGCATCATCGTGCTCTCGCGCGTCTCGACCTACGGCGGCAACTGGGAGAAGGTCTTCCCGGGCATCCCCACGCGAGGTGAGTGCAGCGAGAAAGGTGGGAGGGAGGGAGGGAGTGACTGACTGTTGTTGGCCTTGTTTGACTGCGCAGCGCTGGGCGCCTCGACCATGTTCTACGTGCCTCTCGGGCGCGAGCTGTGCCTGTGGCTCGGAGGCGTGGACGCCTCGCGGTCCACGGCCGACAAGGTGCTGAACGACGGCACCAGCATCGTCGTGTACCCGGGCGGCGTGCCCGAGATCTTCAAGACGGACCCCAACTCCAAGGTGAACGAGCTCGTGCTCAAGAAGCGCCTGGGCTTCGTCAAGCTGGCCATGCGCCACGGCGCCGAGCTCGTGCCGAGCTTCGTGTTCGGCGAAAAGTGGCTCTACAAGTGAGTCCCTATGCACTCGAGGAGAGAGGAGGGAGGAAGGGCCTAGAACTGACTGGTTTTGGCTATTTGTTTGTTGCAGCATGTGGAACCCGCCCCAGGGCGTGATCGACTTCTTCCGCAAGACGCTCAAGATCCCCATGATCATCTTCTGGGGCAAGTTCATGTGGATGCCCAAGCAGCCGCCCAAGGGCAAGCGCTTCGGAGTCGTCTACGGCAAGCCCATCCCCACCAAGCTCACGGCCAACCCCACGGAGGACGAGATCCGCGCCGTGCACGCGCAGTACGTGGCCGAGATCGAGCGCCTGTTCTCGCAGTACAAGAAGGACTTTGGCTACGACGACGATGAGACGCTGCTCATCAACTAACTACCGGTAGGCATCTACAGTAGGCGCTTTGACAGTATAGTTGCGTTCTCTTCTACAAGCAAACAGTGACCGAGCTATCCTAGAGCGAGTCGACGATGCTGTCGGCGTCGAACATCCGCAGCAGGTTGGCGTAGTTGGAGTCGTACTTGGGGCCCTCCCAGTAGATCTTGCGGCACACGCGGCAGACCCAAAACTCGGTCACAACTTCCAGCACGTTCGGGTGAATTTGGTCCTCGGTCTGCTTGCGCACGTAGTCGAGGTCGACGACGTCGAACCCCTTGGCGTTGCAGCGCGAGCAGCGCGACATCATCTCGTCCTTGACGAGCTTGAGCGCGAAGTGCGCCTTGATCTCCTGGAACTGCTGGAACGGGTCGTCGCTCGACACCACGAAGCACGCGCCGGCGTCTCGTCGGTTGGCCAACTTCTTGTCGCGAGTCAGCAGAATGCGCTGCTCGCACACGGACAGCGCCAGCAGCGCCGCCTTGTGGTCCTGGCTTGCAGTCTTCTTGGGGACGGAGTACGGGTCCCAGATGACGACGTCCATGCCGATAGTTCGCAGCCACTTGCCGACGCGCGCCACCATCGAGTCGGCCAGGAACTTGTACTCGCGGATCGGCTCCTGCCTTTTGCGTCCAGCTGTGGATGTCGTAGTAGTATTCAACGGAGCAGTTGGTTCCTCCTCCACGGACGTCGCTGCTTCGATGGCAGAAACGCCTCGTTGGATGTCCCCTGTGGCCTCGATATCGACCAGAGCGAAGTACGCCTTCGAGTTGAGCCACAGCAACGCTTCATGGGACCCCCCACCGCACACGAGCGACTCGACACACCGCAACGTGCTGCTGGCGAAAACCCGAATACGATGGCCGTCTTTCGCCGATTCCTCGGAAGCAGCACGTGCTGGGCGGTGGCCAAACGGAGGGATTGTGCCAGGCTCAAAACCGAAGTATTCGCAACACTCCGCCGGCGTCGCGAGCTTGATTCGTCGTCGGCTGACGCCACAGAGCGTTGCTAGCTGCGCAGTGTCCAACTTGCAATTCGCTTCGATGCAAGCGACGCATGGCTCCTCTGTCAACGCATCAAGGAACACGATATAGCAACCATTAGCACCGAGTACCTATCCCAGTCAAGTCAATCAATCCACCGGCCTCACCGTCGGCGAAGAAGCATATAGCGTTGACGGCTACGAACGCGGCTGGATGATCAGAGTCCTGCGACTGCTCCAGCAGACCCTTAACAGTGTGGGGGTCGAGAAATGTCAGCGCGGTATCCAGAATCTCGTGATTCGCCCCACCTCCAGTCTGTACCAGCTTGAACCCTCTCTCTTGATGTAGTCTCTTGCGCTCCTCCCAGTATCCTACGACGTCTTGCGGCGTTAGCAGGCTGGCGATGACGTTGCCGAAGCCTTCCCGCAGTTTGCTGTCGACCCAGTCTTGACGGTATTTATTCCGCAGCTCAATTGCCTCCAATGCTTCCTCGTTCCTCAGTGGGGACGGATAAACCAGCTCATGGATTTCAGCAGCTGTATGCTGCCAAGTTGGTAGCTCAGCATCCTCGTCCCTACGACTGCAAAGTTTCCCTTGTCAGTTTAAATTATTCACCCAGACAGACATCGAAGTATGTGATGCTTACAGTTTGTTGGTCATCTGAACCAGACAGCAAGCGTCTAAGGCGGCGTAAGTAAGCTGAGCTGGAGTTAGCGGACGCACATCCCAGTTCGACATTTGCATTCGCTGAGTAATTTTGAATACACAACCAGTAGTCAGTCTCTCAGCAAATTTTTGATACCGATTTCATTTAAACCAGACTCACCTTATCGAGAGGTCTACCCAAGATGTGGCTCGTTGCATTCGACAAGCTGTTGCCTACTGAGATTCCCAGCAACTTGGAGACGACCTCGTTCAGCTGTACCGAGTACAAAGTTGCTGCTAATGAGAGTGCTTCGAACAAACTCATCCCAATCTGACAGACATACCTCCAAAAACGGATCAATACGAATCAAACTGGAGCGCTCTGGGAAGGTCTGATGCAACACTACAATAGCGTTTTCGAGCACTATGGTCAGTATGGTAACATCTTCAAATTATGACACGGCTACTAGCTCTGTACCTTTCAAATCCGTGTCGAAGCCAAACCCAACTTTGAGAAGAAACGGGCAGGTGAATAAACGTCCAAGGAAACTATCAAACAAGAAGTCATTATCCTGGCACACGAACACCGGGTTAGTACGGTGATAGCCGTGCAGACAAACGTAGCCAGAGCCACGCACCTGCAGCGCCAGCAGATCGATAATAAACACGCGTGATGATGACGATATCTGCAGAATGCTTGCCACTGCGGTGGTCGTTGTCGAGCCAGTGGAGGCCGCGATCTTAGTCGACGTTGGCTTCCACTCCACATCCAGACCAATGATGCGATCCGCGTCGAACGTTGTGTTATTGGAGGCGTTGTCGACCGCACTGGTGTCTTCCCCGTGACCAAAAAAATACTCCATCATACCACGGAGTGATTCCTCCGTATCGCAAAAATCAATGGTGTCCTCCTCCAGCTCAAGGGCTAAACAGCCACTCAGGGCAGCTGCATTGGCAGAGTGCGAGAGACCATTCGCTCGCAGCGAACCTCGTTGCGCAACCATCTCCTCGACTTGGGACTCGAAATCGGCAATGTCGAGTATTTGCGCAAGTCGGGCAGCCCATTGAATCTCTCCAGCAGCCATCACGTGCTCGAACAACAGCTTCTGGAGAGATGCATCGTTTCCGGCGAAAGACAGCGCCATCTGCCAGCGCTGCCGTTCTATCAGCTTCATCAATCCGTCGTGACAGTACAAGAGATCTACAGAAAGCAAGAAGTAACAAACGGCATGTGAGCTAGCACACACTACTTTAGGATGCACCCGTGCGGTACACACCAATATCGGGGAAGTCTTCTTGTAGTCCAAACTTGTAGACAATACGGTGCGCCTACAACACAACGGTCGAGAGCAGGTGCTGTAAGAAAGTGATGTTGGGGTTTGGCTGACACCCGCATAGTCATCATCCTACTCAGCTGTACCCGCTTGACGTCCTGCGTCGCGATAGCTTCATGCACCAGTACTTTCGCTAGATCTGCACGTCGTTGCCAGAATGAGTACCGTAAGTTCGTCAGCACCTCACCAAACAATATCAATTAAACACAGTACGCTGAGCCCAAACCATTGCTGCGCCCAGGTCCTCCAAAAGTCTTGGCGAGTAGCTCTGCTGGAGACCAGTCCTTCGACTTGGCCATCGTCTTGATCGTTGACTCGAAAGACCACCCCACTGAGCTGAAAATGGTCAAGAGTTTGATCAACGCCGTGTATTTCTTCGAAGCGAGAAGGCTCTGGGCTGCCGCGCGAACTGCTTGTGCGTCAATGTCCGTAATAGCGAAGAGCTCCACCATCTCCACCACCAGCTTCTGGTCCTGCAACGCAAAGTATAAAGTATAAACAGTGAGAACAACATCGCAGCTGCTTCTACTGCAGCGCGCACAGGACGCGTACCACACACGCAGCGTCTCGCAGACCTCGCACGCAAAAGTCTCGCAGAGCTTCGTTCTGCTCTCCTTGGGCTCGGCAGCCTGTCAGCTGGCGGCCACTACTGTCTCCTGTGGTGAGTACCCGCAGGGCGTTGACTACCATGAAGGCCAGCGGCGCATTGGGCTGCGATCGCTTCTTCTTCTCCTTCTCATTCCTCACGTTTGGCTTGCTATTGGCGGCACCTGCGAGCGGCGGCTGCGTCTGTTCTGCCTCTGCCTCAGCTGCTGCTGCTGGCGCTTGCGTCTCTGCCCGTGGCTGGGCCAGACGCAGCACGACGAGCACCGCAAAGCCCCAGAAATCGCTCTCGCTGCCCGCGCTGAGCCCCGCGAACGTCTGCGCCAGCGTCGACTCGAGCTCCACGAACCTGTTGGAGACGCGCGGAGACGGAGCGCTCGCCCCGTAGAAGGCGTCGTGGATGCGACCCGCCCACCGAGACGCGACAGCCGCGTCCGCCGGCGCTCCGGAGCGCTGCGCAAAGAGCTCCGTCAGCTGCACTTGCAGTGCCATCATCTTGGCGCATTCAGCTTTGGCCTCAAGATGTACCAGCATTTGGGTACCATGATATCGAAATGATTACACACTTTGTTTTTATACTTTAGAGCGCTACAGCGGTTTAAGAGATACACCTTTATCTCTCCAAACATCTAAGAGAGAGATCTGTACGTGTGTCCGTAAGTCCGTGTGAAGCCCGTGACAACATAATAAGGTGGTCCACATAATCGTACCTAGGCTGCCGAGCGCAGCGAAGGCGGCACTTCCGATTTTGCTTACTAGCCGCGACGTGACGAGAGTGACGGCGTGTTCGGGGGGAACCTTCTTGTAATCGAGTGTACCCATTACATGAAGAGTGATGGGTGTCACTCTCCCGAGTACATGGTACATGGTACCAGTAGCTCCGCAAGCCAACCATTTGAGTTTGTGTGGGCTTTTGTATAGTTAACTTGTAGTTTGTATTACGACCAAGTTAACCTCTACCAAAATACAGTCTGTCTTATAACCTACTCCTTTGTAGCAAACCGTTCCCTTTGAGGCCGGGAACTGGTGAACTGCTGTTCACCTGGATAGTAATATCCGCACGCACTTCCTCTGTGCATTGTGCTGTGTGACCCCGTCACACTTGGTAGCACTTGTAGTCAATCCTACGCCTACGCGGGTAGATTGGTCTACCTGAATCCTCGGTGGCTCAGGTCTGTGAGCCACGATGGACCGAAGTGAGTTTCCTCACTTGACTGACTCGCAGTTCGAGTCGGTGCGGAAGATGGCGGGCATCTTCGGAAGAGATGCCCTCCGGAGCTTGGCGGCGGCGACGCCAGCCGAGCAGGTCGAGCGGGTGAGCGCGTTTGACGAGTACGAACGCGGGCTCATCGCTCATGTGCAGGGAAACCTGCTGGCTCAGATGAGTGAGCCCAATCGGGTGCAGCCTAAGCCTCTGCGGCTAGCTGTGCCTCCGTTCGAAGGGAAGGAAGGTGAGAACCTTCACTTCTGGATCCGGGAGACCGAGATCGCAATGAGCGCAGGTCTCATCTCGGCCGAGAACCTTCGAGTCGCCTTCGCGCTCTCCAATCTTGGCGGACGTGCCAGGACTTGGGCGTATACGCGCGAAGTGATGTCGCCTGGATGTTTCACATCCTGGGCTCAGCTGTGTGAGCAGCTTCGAGCCGCTTTTCTCCCGGCGAACAACGAGTTCCGCCAGCGCTCGCGCTTCCTTGCCTGCAAACAAGGGGGGCACGAGCTGTACGCGTACGTACAGGAGATGCGCACGTTGGCAACCTCGCTGGTGGGGAACCCACTGTCGGAAGACGTCAAGATGACAGTCTTCGTGGACGGCCTGAAGGTCGGTCCTGCGCGCACGCAGTTGTTCCGCGTGCGCACCGCCACTATGGAGGAGGCGATCCAAGTCGCCCTCCAGGAAGAGTACAGCCACAAGCAGGCTGGTGCTCTGGCTGTTGTACAGCCTGTGGTCACTGACAGCGAACCAGAACCCATGGATCTGAGTTCGGCTGAGCAGTACTCAGCCCGCTGCTACGGCTGCGGCGGACTAGGACACTATCAACGTGTCTGCCCATCGCCTGGGTCTGGGAAGAAGACCTACCCGAAGACCAGAGGGTCAAGGGGACGCCGACGCCATGCACCGTCAGGTGCTCAAGGGGGACACAACCACCAGTAAGGACGAGGGCTTTGCTGGGGTTGGCCCGAGTCTTTGTGATGGGTGTACGGAAGGCGTACACCACAGAGACCCGGGGTCCCTTGCGAGCACTGACGCTCGCATTGGTGAAGGACAACGGTGGGTTGTCGGTAGTACACGTGAGTGTGCGGGGGTAATGGTATCCCTAGACATGATTGAGTCTGGGACGTCGCGTGGATGTTCGCACGTCGCCAGATGTGTCGGTTGGAATAACGACACAAGTGCCGAGACTCTGCGAGAGAGTCTAAGCACAAGGTCAGGTCTCATTGACTGAGGCTGGGCCGAAGAAGAACCTTGGGGTCCGCTGTGACCCTGGCTGCCGCGCTCGAGGGCGCTGACAGCAATGGAACCGCACATGGTCCCGGACATGGAACCGTACATCGTCCCGGACATCGTGCCGAAGCCGGCCCTGGGCTTGGAACCGTATATGCCCTCGTCTTGAGCAAGTATGACTTGACCCTGCGTGCGCCGTGCAAGCTGCACAGGCTCTCGGTCGAGTAGCGCGACAACGCCTTGAGGCTAAGTCGGCCCTCTGTGTCTGACAGAGCATTGGTGAGTCATGTTCCCACCTCTGGACAGACCCAAGGGCGTCCGATGGGACCGCCAGGGCGCTGGATGCGTCCGACAAGACGAAGAAGAAGAAGGGAGGCATCATTGACATGCTGATCTCCATGAAGAAGGTGCAGTGTATCTGCAACCGAGGGCTGTTATGCCTGGTCTGGGGAGCTGCCTCAACAAGCAACTCCAGTGCTGAGAGTCATTGCTCGGCATGAGCATTGACAAGGGTGGTGTTCGATGACACCACCAGGTGGGTAACCAAGGACCACTGACTAGCGGGTAACTTAGTTCCGCACAGAGCATGTAATGCTGAGGAGGCCGCTCAAGGCACCTCCGGCGTGGGTAACCAAGTACCACGGACGGTCGCCCAGACCTTAACTGAAGAGGAACGCGCTACACGCGCTTCCTGTGTGAGTAACCCAGTTCCACACCAGGCCACTCAGACCTAAACTGATGAGGAAGGTGCACGATGCACTTCCTGTGTGGGTAACATAGTTCCACACGCGTCACTCAGACGGTAACGGATTGTGAAGTCGCATGATGCGATTTCTGTGTGGGTAACGTAGTTCCACACGATGCCGTAAGGCTCCGCATGAGCCGGAAGGAGTCGCTCGAAGCGACTTCAGCGTGGGTAACTTAGTTCCACGCACGGTCAGTATGACCAAGACTAGTGATCAGGTCACTTGAGTCTCCTCGCGTGTGGTGGATGACCACACGGAGTTTAAGAGGCTCGTGACACCGTCACGATGTCATAGCCGCACGGTCCTCTTGAAGGTGCCGCGCGGCTTTGATTTTAAGCGGGGGAGGAGTACTTCCTTCCTCCAAGGGCTTGGCACCCGGTCATCATGGATGACGTTCGACTGGGTGTCGACCAGCGCAGCTGTGGCCATGCGCACAGAAGACGTGGCTTGGGTACACGACGTACCTGCGGCGATGCATGTTGCGTCGCCGCCGACTCGGCGAGCATGGTCGATCACGACTGGAACGTGTCTGCCGGAGGGCTACACCTCAATGACCACATGCAGGAGCATGCTCGGTCTGAAGGCAAAGGCCGCTGCGCGGCAGGGATCGTTGGTACGGTCTGTCGCGCCTAGCACTGTGCGGCGTTGGGACAACAAGTGTCCATGACTCGGTGCCGAGATGGCTGAGTCTGAGTATGCGTGCATGCCATGTAGCTACTCTGAATGCAGGACAAGCCGTACGCTGTCATGGGTGTCATTGCCCGAAGACATGGGTAACAGAGTAACACGTCAAGTCACGCAGACTCAAACTGCATCCAGGCTGGTAGATGCCAAGCCCTGGTCGACGTTGTTGACCCAGAGCCAAAGAAGGGTAGCTGCCCGTGCCACCGGAGTCTGCTGGCACGGTGACTCGGTGCTGCAGGGCGGCGCGAGGATAGGCGGCCGGCTGGCGCCTGACCCGCCGGGGCTCAAATCGTAAGTGGGGGAGGGGATCGGAAGTGCCCTTCCTCCCGAGGTCTCTGGCATGAGACTTGCTTCGTCGTAGAAGCCAGTGTAGTGGCTGCATGGTGTAGCCACTCACGAAGTATTGCACGAAGGTGCTGGACCTGATGCATCGCTGCTCAGGTCCCATGGTCATGGTGACCGATGGCCAGCAACCTTGGCAGCGGCTACTGTCGCTGCTGGGCCGAAGATGGCGCGCGCATTCGCTGCTGGAAGGCTGCCTCTGTCAGGCAAAGACATGGCAGGCAGTCTGCGGCTTGGTCCGCGGACGATGGCATGTGTACATACGCAACACCATGCCGCAGCGTGATGCTGTTGCAACACTGGACGCGGTACGTCTACCGGCCAGGTAGCCATCAGCACCACGCCAAAGCTCCAGGCTGTTGCTACGCTGGGCGCGGCACGTCTGCCGGCCAGGTAGCTATCAGTCCCGAGCATGGGTGTTGCCCACGAGGGGAGAACCCGAACGTGTTGCCTTTGCAGACATTCACAGTTGGCGCGGCACATACCGCACCTGTAAGGCGCGAAGCCATACGCGTGCACGTGGCACTTACTACATGTGAGATAGTCGCGGTGCGTGACGCTCACTGTGCGCGTGGCACTTGGTGTACGCGAGGTACCCCTAGTGCACGCGACACTACTTGTGCACGTGGCACTTGAGGTGCGCGAGGCACTTATGGCAGTCGTGGTACGTGCCATACACGACGTGCCTTTGGTGTATGAGGTGGTGCCCTCGTACACCTTGAGGTCCTGTATGGACTGTGTGCCATGCGGTCTTGCACGCACACCGACCTGGTGTTGGTCGCCGCGACGCAGGATGCGATCGCCGGTGACGGAGGGCAATACACCCCACACCACGATGAAGTACCCTTGCGGTACCCTGGTGTCAAAGGAAGACACCTTAGCGTCGGCGACGTGATGGCCGTGACGCGCTGCAGGGCTTTAGACAAGTCCGCCGGGTTGCTCTGTATGATGAGCGGCTTGCTGGAAGCAGCCATGGTCGCTCAAGCAAACACGACGTTGAAGCCTGACGCTTCATGGCTGTGGTCAGCGCTTGACCATAGCCCATGGGTCGAGCCGACGTATTCGGCCGACCGGCACACCGTGCTGTGACGAGCGGGGCCCTGTCGGGCCGCTGTCATGACCGGAGATGAGCAGCACAGCTCTCTCCATGGTTACGCTACGCGCTGACAGGAAAGGTGCTGTCCCTCGCGGGAGGCACTGCAGCACGAACGTGCCAGCGGGGCCCGAGGGCCATGCGACGCCAACTGCTGGTTGTCTACGAGGGACACCGCGAGTTTGGAGGCACATGCATCCCGTGCCGAGGCACTCTGCGCCTGCTAGCGCTGTGAATACGGCCACTAAACGCGTCGGCTTCGCGACCAACATCGCCGAGGGCAGGGGGGTTCCGCGCGGGGTGCCCGCTGCAGGCACAAGTCACTGTGGGCGTGACGATGAGGCGCGCCAGCCTTGCGGCGGCAGCGCCCGAGAATCCGACCTTTGGGTGTTCGGATTCTCTCGAAGCTGATTGGAGAATCAGATGTGATTCTCAGATAAGTGGGGGAGGATGTAACGGGGTACAATCAAGTGTACCCATTACATGAAGAGTGACGGGTGTCACTCTCCCGAGTACATGGTACATGGTACCAGTAGCTCCGCAAGCCAACCATTTGAGTTTGTGTGGGCTTTTGTATAGTTAACTTGTAGTTTGTATTACGACCAAGTTAACCTCTACCAAAATACAGTCTGTCTTATAACCTACTCCTTTGTAGCAAACCGTTCCCTTTGAGGCCGGGAACTGGTGAACTGCTGTTCACCTGGATAGTAATATCCGCACGCACTTCCTCTGTGCATTGTGCTGTGTGACCCCGTCACACTTGGTAGCACTTGTAGTCAATCCTACGCCTACGCGGGTAGATTGGTCTACCTGAATCCTCGGTGGCTCAGGTCTGTGAGCCACGATGGACCGAAGTGAGTTTCCTCACTTGACTGACTCGCAGTTCGAGTCGGTGCGGAAGATGGCGGGCATCTTCGGAAGAGATGCCCTCCGGAGCTTGGCGGCGGCGACGCCAGCCGAGCAGGTCGAGCGGGTGAGCGCGTTTGACGAGTACGAACGCGGGCTCATCGCTCATGTGCAGGGAAACCTGCTGGCTCAGATGAGTGAGCCCAAACGGGTGCAGCCTAAGCCTCTGCGGCTAGCTGTGCCTCCGTTCGAAGGGAAGGAAGGTGAGAACCTTCACTTCTGGATCCGGGAGACCGAGATCGCAATGAGCGCAGGTCTCATCTCGGCCGAGAACCTTCGAGTCGCCTTCGCGCTCTCCAATCTTGGCGGACGTGCCAGGACTTGGGCGTATACGCGCGAAGCGATGTCGCCTGGATGTTTCACATCCTGGGCTCAGCTGTGTGAGCAGCTTCGAGCCGCTTTTCTCCCGGCGAACAACGAGTTCCGCCAGCGCTCGCGCTTCCTTGCCTGCAAACAAGGGGAGCACGAGCTGTACGCGTACGTACACGTTGGCAACCTCGCTGGTGGGGAACCCACTGTCGGAAGACGTCAAGATGACAGTCTTCGTGGACGGCCTGAAGGTCGGTCCTGTGCGCACGCAGTTGTTCCGTGTGCGCACCGCCACTATGGAGGAGGCGATCCAAGTCGCCCTCCAGGAAGAGTACAGCCACAAGCAGGCTGGTGCTCTGGCTGTTGTACAGCCTGTGGTCACTGACAGCGAACCAGAACCCATGGATCTGAGTTCGGCTGAGCAGTACTCAGCCCGCTGCTACGGCTGCGGCGGACTAGGACACTATCAACGTGTCTGCCCATCGCCTGGGTCTGGGAAGAAGACCTACCCGAAGACCAGAGGGTCAAGGGGACGCCGACGCCATGCACCGTCAGGTGCTCAAGGGGGACACAACCACCAGTAAGGACGAGGGCTTTGCTGGGGTTGGCCCGAGTCTTTGTGATGGGTGTACGGAAGGCGTACACCACAGAGACCCGGGGTCCCTTGCGAGCACTGACGCTCGCATTGGTGAAGGACAACGGTGGGTTGTCGGTAGTACACGTGAGTGTGCGGGGGTAATGGTATCCCTAGACATGATTGAGTCTGGGACGTCGCGTGGATGTTCGCACGTCGCCAGATGTGTCGGTTGGAATAACGACACAAGTGCCGAGACTCTGCGAGAGAGTCTAAGCACAAGGTCAGGTCTCATTGACTGAGGCTGGGCCGAAGAAGAACCTTGGGGTCCGCTGTGACCCTGGCTGCCGCGCTCGAGGGCGCTGACAGCAATGGAACCGCACATGGTCCCGGACATGGAACCGTACATCGTCCCGGACATCGTGCCGAAGCCGGCCCTGGGCATGGAACCGTATATGCCCTCGTCTTGAGCAAGTATGACTTGGCCCTGCGTGCGCCGTGCAAGCTGCACAGGCTCTCGGTCGAGTAGCGCGACAACGCCTTGAGGCTAAGTCGGCCCTCTGTGTCTGACAGAGCATTGGTGAGTCATGTTCCCACCTCTGGACAGACCCAAGGGCGTCCGATGGGACCGCCAGGGCGCTGGATGCGTCCGACAAGACGAAGAAGAAGAAGGGAGGCATCATTGACATGCTGATCTCCATGAAGAATGTGCAGTGTATCTGCAACCGAGGGCTGTTATGCCTGGTCTGGGGAGCTGCCTCAACAAGCAACTCCAGTGCTGAGAGTCATTGCTCGGCATGAGCATTGACAAGGGTGGTGTTCGATGACACCACCAGGTGGGTAACCAAGGACCACTGACTAGCGGGTAACTTAGTTCCGCACAGAGCATGTAATGCTGAGGAGGCCGCTCAAGGCACCTCCGGCGTGGGTAACCAAGTACCACGGACGGTCGCCCAGACCTTAACTGAAGAGGAACGCGCTACACGCGCTTCCTGTGTGAGTAACCCAGTTCCACACCAGGCCACTCAGACCTAAACTGATGAGGAAGGTGCACGATGCACTTCCTGTGTGGGTAACATAGTTCCACACGCGTCACTCAGACGGTAACGGATTGTGAAGTCGCATGATGCGATTTCTGTGTGGGTAACGTAGTTCCACACGATGCCGTAAGGCTCCGCATGAGCCGGAAGGAGTCGCTCGAAGCGACTTCAGCCTGGGTAACTTAGTTCCACGCACGGTCAGTATGACCAAGACTAGTGATC
>NW_009258136.1:374371-379513 GCF_000149755.1 Phytophthora sojae | reverse complement strand
TCTCCTCGGGCTTGACCTCGGTCGTCTCGACCGTCTCGGTGGTCACTTCCGTCACCTCCGTGGTCTCCTCCGTGGTGGTGGTGACCGGCACTTCCTCGGTCACTTCGACCGTCTCGGTGGTCACTTCCGTCACCTCCGTGGTCTCCTCCTCGGTGGTCGTGCCCGCAGTCGGCTTGCGCTTCGGCTTGCGGTGCTTCTTCGACTTGGGCTTCTTGCCCTGCGTCACCTCGGTCTCCTCCACGGTCTCCTCCACGGTCTCCTCCACGATCTCGGTGGTCTCGATCGTCTCGGTGGTCTCGGTGGTCACTTCCGTCACCTCCGTGGTCTCCTCCGTGGTGGTGGTGGCCGGCACTTCCTCGGTCACTTCGACCGTCTCGGTGGTCACTTCCGTCACCTCCGTGGTCTCCTCCTCGGTGGTCGTGCCCGCAGTCGGCTTGCGCTTCGGCTTGCGGTGCTTCTTCGACTTGGGCTTCTTGCCCTGCGTCACCTCGGTCTCCTCCACGGTCTCCTCCACGATCTCAGTCGTCTCGATCGTCTCGGTGGTCTCGGTGGTCACCTCCTCCGTCACCTCGCTCGTAGACGGCACCTCCTCGGTCGTCTCGGTGGTCACTTCCGTCACCTCCGTCGTCTCCTCGGGCTTGACCTCGGTCGTCTCGACCGTCTCGGTGGTCACTTCCGTCACCTCCGTGGTCTCCTCCGTGGTGGTGGTGACCGGCACTTCCTCGGTCACTTCGACCGTCTCGGTGGTCACTTCCGTCACCTCCGTGGTCTCCTCCTCGGTGGTCGTGCCCGCAGTCGGCTTGCGCTTCGGCTTGCGGTGCTTCTTCGACTTGGGCTTCTTGCCCTGCGTCACCTCGGTCTCCTCCACGATCTCGGTCGTCTCGATCGTCTCGGTGGTCTCGGTGGTCACCTCCTCCGTCACCTCGCTCGTGGACGGCACCTCCTCGGTAGTCTCGGTGGTCACTTCCGTCACCTCCGTCACTTCCGTCGTCTCCTCGGGCTTGACCTCGGTCGTCTCGACCGTCTCGGTGGTCACTTCCGTCACCTCCGTGGTCTCCTCCTCGGTGGTCGTGCCCGCCGTCGGCTTGGGCTTCGGCTTGCGGTGCTTCTTCGACTTGGGCTTCTTGCCCTGCGTCACCTCGGTCTCCTCCACGGTCTCGGTCGTCTCGATCGTCTCGGTGGTCTCGGTGGTCACCTCCTCCGTCACCTCGCTCGTGGACGGCACCTCCTCGGTCGTCTCGGTGGTCACTTCCGTCACCTCCGACACTTCCGTCGTCTCCTCGGGCTTGACCTCGGTCGTCTCGACCGTCTCGGTGGTCACTTCCGTCACCTCCGTGGTCTCCTCCGTGGTGGTGGTGACCGGCACTTCCTCGGTCACTTCGACCGTCTCGGTGGTCACTTCCGTCACCTCCGTGGTCTCCTCCTCGGTGGTCGTGCCCGCAGTCGGCTTGCGCTTCGGCTTGCGGTGCTTCTTCGACTTGGGCTTCTTGCCCTGCGTCACCTCGGTCTCCTCCACGGTCTCCTCCACGATCTCGGTCGTCTCGATCGTCTCGGTGGTCTCGGTGGTCACCTCCTCCGTCACCTCGCTCGTGGACGGCACCTCCTCGGTCGTCTCGGTGGTCACTTCCGTCACCTCCGTCACTTCCGTCGTCTCCTCGGGCTTGACCTCGGTCGTCTCGACCGTCTCGGTGGTCACTTCCGTCACCTCCGTGGTCTCCTCCGTGGTGGTGGTGGCCGGCACTTCCTCGGTCACTTCGACCGTCTCGGTGGTCACTTCCGTCACCTCCGTGGTCTCCTCCGTGGTGGTGGTGACCGGCACTTCCTCGGTCACTTCGACCGTCTCGGTGGTCACTTCCGTCACCTCCGTGGTCTCCTCCTCGGTGGTCGTGCCCGCAGTCGGCTTGCGCTTCGGCTTGCGGTGCTTCTTCGACTTGGGCTTCTTGCCCTGCGTCACCTCGGTCTCCTCCACGGTCTCCTCCACGATCTCGGTCGTCTCGATCGTCTCGGTGGTCTCGGTGGTCACCTCCTCCGTCACCTCGCTCGTGGACGGCACCTCCTCGGTAGTCTCGGTGGTCATTTCCGTCACCTCCGTCACTTCCGTCGTCTCCTCGGGCTTGACCTCGGTCGTCTCGACCGTCTCGGTGGTCACTTCCGTCACCTCCGTGGTGGTGGTGGCCGGCACTTCCTCGGTCACTTCGACCGTCTCGGTGGTCACTTCCGTCACCTCCGTGGTCTCCTCCGTGGTGGTGGTGACCGGCACTTCCTCGGTCACTTCGACCGTCTCGGTGGTCACTTCCGTCACCTCCGTGGTCTCCTCCTCGGTGGTCGTGCCCGCAGTCGGCTTGCGCTTCGGCTTGCGGTGCTTCTTCGACTTGGGCTTCTTGCCCTGCGTCACCTCGGTCTCCTCCACGGTCTCCTCCACGATCTCAGTCGTCTCGATCGTCTCGGTGGTCTCGGTGGTCACCTCCTCCGTCACCTCGCTCGTAGACGGCACCTCCTCGGTCGTCTCGGTGGTCACTTCCGTCACCTCCGTCGTCTCCTCGGGCTTGACCTCGGTCGTCTCGACCGTCTCGGTGGTCACTTCCGTCACCTCCGTGGTCTCCTCCGTGGTGGTGGTGACCGGCACTTCCTCGGTCACTTCGACCGTCTCGGTGGTCACTTCCGTCACCTCCGTGGTCTCCTCCTCGGTGGTCGTGCCCGCAGTCGGCTTGCGCTTCGGCTTGCGGTGCTTCTTCGACTTGGGCTTCTTGCCCTGCGTCACCTCGGTCTCCTCCACGGTCTCCTCCACGATCTCGGTCGTCTCGATCGTCTCGGTGGTCTCGGTGGTCACCTCCTCCGTCACCTCGCTCGTGGACGGCACCTCCTCGGTCGTCTCGGTGGTCACTTCCGTCACCTCCGTCACTTCCGTCGTCTCCTCGGGCTTGACCTCGGTCGTCTCGACCGTCTCGGTGGTCACTTCCGTCACCTCCGTGGTCTCCTCCGTGGTGGTGGTGACCGGCACTTCCTCGGTCACTTCGACCGTCTCGGTGGTCACTTCCGTCACCTCCGTGGTCTCCTCCTCGGTGGTCGTGCCCGCAGTCGGCTTGCGCTTCGGCTTGCGGTGCTTCTTCGACTTGGGCTTCTTGCCCTGCGTCACCTCGGTCTCCTCCACGGTCTCCTCCACGATCTCGGTCGTCTCGATCGTCTCGGTGGTCTCCGTGGTCACCTCCTCCGTCACCTCGTTCGTGGACGGCACCTCCTCGGTCGTCTCGGTGGTCACTTCCGTCACCTCCGTCACTTCCGTCGTCTCCTCCGGCTTGACCTCGGTCGTCTCGACCGTCTCGGTGGTCACTTCCGTCACCTCCGTGGTCTCCTCCGTGGTGGTGGCGACCGGCACTTCCTCGGTCACTTCGTCCGTCTCGGTGGTCACTTCCGTCACCTCCGTGGTCTCCTCCTCGGTGGTCGTGCCCGCAGTCGGCTTGCGCTTCGGCTTGCGGTGCTTCTTCGACTTGGGCTTCTTGCCCTGCGTCACCTCGGTCTCCTCCACGGTCTCCTCCACGATCTCGGTCGTCTCGATCGTCTCGGTGGTCTCGGTGGTCACCTCCTCCGTCACCTCGCTCGTGGACGGCACCTCCTCGGTCGTCTCGGTGGTCACTTCCGTCACCTCCGTCACTTCCGTCGTCTCCTCGGGCTTGACCTCGGTCGTCTCGACCGTCTCGGTGGTCACTTCCGTCACCTCCGTGGTGGTGGTGGCCGGCACTTCCTCGGTCACTTCGACCGTCTCGGTGGTCACTTCCGTCACCTCCGTGGTCTCCTCCGTGGTGGTGGTGACCGGCACTTCCTCGGTCACTTCGACCGTCTCGGTGGTCACTTCCGTCACCTCCGTGGTCTCCTCCTCGGTGGTCGTGCCCGCAGTCGGCTTGCGCTTCGGCTTGCGGTGCTTCTTCGACTTGGGCTTCTTGCCCTGCGTCACCTCGGTCTCCTCCACGATCTCGGTCGTCTCGATCGTCTCGGTGGTCTCGGTGGTCACCTCCTCCGTCACCTCGCTCGTGGACAGCACCTCCTCGGTAGTCTCGGTGGTCACTTCCGTCACCTCCGTCACTTCCGTCGTCTCCTCGGGCTTGACCTCGGTCGTCTCGACCGTCTCGGTGGTCACTTCCGTCACCTCCGTGGTGGTGGTGGCCGGCACTTCCTCGGTCACTTCGACCGTCTCGGTGGTCACTTCCGTCACCTCCGTGGTCTCCTCCGTGGTGGTGGTGACCGGCACTTCCTCGGTCACTTCGACCGTCTCGGTGGTCACTTCCGTCACCTCCGTGGTCTCCTCCTCGGTGGTCGTGCCCGCAGTCGGCTTGCGCTTCGGCTTGCGGTGCTTCTTCGACTTGGGCTTCTTGCCCTGCGTCACCTCGGTCTCCTCCACGATCTCGGTCGTCTCGATCGTCTCGGTGGTCTCGGTGGTCACCTCCTCCGTCACCTCGCTCGTGGACGGCACCTCCTCGGTAGTCTCGGTGGTCACTTCCGTCACCTCCGTCACTTCCGTCGTCTCCTCGGGCTTGACCTCGGTCGTCTCGACCGTCTCGGTGGTCACTTCCGTCACCTCCGTGGTGGTGGTGGCCGGCACTTCCTCGGTCACTTCGACCGTCTCGGTGGTCACTTCCGTCACCTCCGTGGTCTCCTCCGTGGTGGTGGTGACCGGCACTTCCTCGGTCACTTCGACCGTCTCGGTGGTCACTTCCGTCACCTCCGTGGTCTCCTCCTCGGTGGTCGTGCCCGCAGTCGGCTTGCGCTTCGGCTTGCGGTGCTTCTTCGACTTGGGCTTCTTGCCCTGCGTCACCTCGGTCTCCTCCACGGTCTCCTCCACGATCTCGGTCGTCTCGATCGTCTCGGTGGTCTCGGTGGTCACCTCCTCCGTCACCTCGCTCGTGGACGGCACCTCCTCGGTCGTCTCGGTGGTCACTTCCGTCACCTCCGTCACTTCCGTCGTCTCCTCGGGCTTGACCTCGGTCGTCTCGACCGTCTCGGTGGTCACTTCCGTCACCTCCGTGGTCTCTTCCGTGGTGGTGGTGACCGGCACTTCCTCGGTCACTTCGACCGTCTCGGTGGTCACTTCCGTCACCTCCGTGGTCTCCTCCTCGGTGGTCGTGCCCGCAGTCGGCTTGCGCTTCG
>NW_009258136.1:273102-275115 GCF_000149755.1 Phytophthora sojae | reverse complement strand
CAATGTCAGCTTAGGTGCTTTGCAGCCGATCTCGCCCCGTACTTGTCGGATCACCAGGTTGGAATCACCGCAGACCACTAACCTGCCTTGATCTATGCCGTCCAGGAGGTCGAAACCCAACAACAGACCATGATACCCCGCCTCGTTAACAGTCAGCCCTTCAGCATAGCCCGATCGAGCCTTCACCACACTCCATTCGGGTAACTTCCACAAGATTGCACTGTACGCGCCCCCGCCTCGCTTGACGCGGGCGGGTCCATCGAACCTCATCACCAGCAGCTCTTCATCCACGCGCACCGTCGGGATCGGGGCTTGAATCTTCCGCCGGGGTTCTTTCTTCGGCGCGATCGCGATCAACGCGTCGTCCTATTGAGGGTTGCTGGTCTTGGGTACTGTGTACCAGTTGTACCCATTAACCGGTTAACCCGAACCGGTCCAATCCGAAGCCACGTTGATTATGGTGATTACGGTAAGTTGTTTACGCCACCGATGATTAGACGAGTAGGATGATTGGATGAACACCGGTGAGTGATGGTTGATTAGATGCACTAGGTGATAGGACGCAGGGTCGCGTGTCTATAACAGTAGGGTGTAAGCTCCAACAATTCAATCACTTTCGAATCTTCATTCTACCCCTCAAGTGCCTTCGCTCCGGTCCCGCCGTCTGCGACGTCCCTCCCTCCGCTTCGTCCGAGCTTCGTGTCCAAGATCCATACCTTCCATCAGGTTATGAGCCCAAGCACCATGTCCTCTGCCCAAGACGCCTCGACCAAGGTCTCCATTGACAAGTTCAACGGGGACAACTACGCGACGTGGAACCGCTACATGCGTGGCGTGTTCCTGACCAAGTCGACGTGGCATGTCGTGAACCGCGAGACGACGCCGAGCTTCACGGACTCGCGGGCCAAGGACGACTACGTCAAGTCGAGCAACATCGCGTTCGGACTGATGTTGCTCCACATGGACGCGGACTACCACCATGTGGTCGACGACTGCGAGGAAGCGTGGGTTGCGTGGACGCGCCTGAAGACGCTGTACGGTGGTTCGCAGAAGGCTGGACGCATCTACCTGAAGCGCCAACTCTTCAGCATGGAGATGTCGGAAGGCGGCAACGTCTTGCATCATTGCAACGAGGTCCTCAACATCAGCGCCAAGCTCAGCAGCATCGGCGCCAAGATGGAGGATGAGGACGTGGCGATCTGCCTGTTGCGCAGCCTCCCCAAGAGCTACGAGAACGTCGTGCTGAACTAGGAGATGAGCAGCGCTGAACTACGATCGCAAGACGTCGTGAAGGTGCTGACGAATGAGCACATCAAGAGACAAGGCGAGAAGACGGCGACGGTGAAGACGGAGAATGCGGCCAAGGCGTTCAACACCGACCGAGAGTCTCGCCAGTGTACGTACTGCGGGAAATTGGGGCACACGATTGACAAGTGCTGGACCAAGCAGAAGGACGAGAATCGGGGCCCAAGACGCGGCGGCAATGGCAATGGCCGTGGACGCGGGGCCAACAATGCCCAGTGGAGGAACGACGACGCCAGCTACAACTACGACTACGGCTATGATCGAGTGGCGTTCGCGGTCTCACTGGAGTGTGGCATTTCGACGGGCAAGAATATGTCCGGGTTGTGGGCGGTCGACAGCGGCGGAACGCACCACATCTGCAACGACAATAACGACAAGGCCAAGTTCGCTCATTTGATTGAGCGGAATGAAGGCGAACTTTCGGTGGCCGACGGCAACAAGGCGGCCATCATGGGTGTGGGGACCATCGTGGAACGAGTGGTTCTGCCCAACGGCGACGAGCGCGACATCGAGATCAAGAACGCGCTGTACGTCCCAAGCATGAGCAAGAATCTGCTGTCGGTGCCACAGATCAACAAGAGTGGTCTGTTCCAAGTCGTGTTCGACAGCACCAAGATGCAGATTGCGCACAAGGGCTTCAAGCAAGTGGTGGCGACGGCAAACCTCGTGGATGGACTCTACTGGCTCCAGACGCCTCAGCGATCGGCG
>NW_009258136.1:268488-272087 GCF_000149755.1 Phytophthora sojae | reverse complement strand
GCGTTGTATGGGTTCACCAGGATCCCGCGATCGTCAGACTGTGAAGTCACTACGGACTTGATCGAGTCAGGAGAACCAGAAGATCCGGGGCGTCCATCAGTGCTAGGTCGCAGATCGTACATCGATGATATTGAGGGTTGCTGGTCTTGGGTACTGTGTACCAGTTGTACCCATTAACCGGTTAACCCGAACCGGTCCAATCCGAACCCACGTTGATTATGGTGATTACGGTAAGTTGTTTACGCCACCGATGATTAGACGAGTAGGATGATTGGATGAACACCGGTGAGTGATGGTTGATTAGATGCACTAGGTGATAGGACGCAGGGTCGCGTGTTTATAACAGTAGGGTGTAAGCTCCAACAATTCAATCACTTTCGAATCTTCATTCTACCCCTCAAGTGCCTTCGCTCCGGTCCCGCCGTCTGCGACGTCCCTCCCTCCGCTTCGTCCGAGCTTCGTGTCCAAGATCCATACCTTCCATCAGGTTATGAGCCCAAGCACCATGTCCTCTGCCCAAGACGCCTCGACCAAGGTCTCCATTGACAAGTTCAACGGGGACAACTACGCGACGTGGAACCGCTACATGCGTGGCGTGTTCCTGACCAAGTCGACGTGGCATGTCGTGAACCGCGAGACGGCGCCGAGCTTCACGGACTCGCGGGCCAAGGACGACTACGTCAAGTCGAGCAACATCGCGTTCGGACTGATGTTGCTCCACATGGACGCGGACTACCACCATGTGGTCGACGACTGCGAGGAAGCGTGGGTTGCGTGGACGCGCCTGAAGACGCTGTACGGTGGTTGGCAGAAGGCTGGACGCATCTACCTGAAGCGCCAACTCTTCAGCATGGAGATGTCGGAAGGCGGCAACGTCTTGCATCATTGCAACGAGGTCCTCAACATCAGCGCCAAGCTCAGCAGCATCGGCGCCAAGATGGAGGATGAGGACGTGGCGATCTGCCTGTTGCGCAGCCTCCCCAAGAGCTACGAGAACGTCGTGCTGAACTTGGAGATGAGCAGCGCTGAACTACGATCGCAAGACGTCGTGAAGGTGCTGACGAATGAGCACATCAAGAGACAAGGCGAGAAGACGGCGACGGTGAAGACGGAGAATGCGGCCAAGGCGTTCAACACCGACCGAGAGTCTCGCCAGTGTACGTACTGCGGGAAATTGGGGCACACGATTGACAAGTGCTGGACCAAGCAGAAGGACGAGAATCGGGGCCCAAGACGCGGCGGCAATGGCAATGGCCGTGGACGCGGGGCCAACAATGCCCAGTGGAGGAACGACGACGCCAGCTACAACTACGACTACGGCTATGATCGAGTGGCGTTCGCGGTCTCACTGGAGTGTGGCATTTCGACGGGCAAGAATATGTCCGGGTTGTGGGCGGTCGACAGCGGCGGAACGCACCACATCTGCAACGACAATAACGACAAGGCCAAGTTCGCTCATTTGATTGAGCGGAATGAAGGCGAACTTTCGGTGGCCGACGGCAACAAGGCGGCCATCATGGGTGTGGGGACCATCGTGGAACGAGTGGTTCTGCCCAACGGCGACGAGCGCGACATCGAGATCAAGAACGCGCTGTACGTCCCAAGCATGAGCAAGAATCTGCTTTCGGTGCCACAGATCAACAAGAGTGGTCTGTTCCAAGTCGTGTTCGACAGCACCAAGATGCAGATTGCGCACAAGGGCTCCAAGCAAGTGGTGGCGACGGCAAACCTCGTGGATGGACTCTACTGGCTCCAGACGCCTCAGCGATCGGCGAATGCGGCGACCAGTGGGAAGACGGTCGACTTACACGCGCGTATGGGTCACGCTCCGGTGGAGGTGCTTCGCAAGATGGTCGACAACAACATGATCAAGGACGCGAAGGCACCTTCCAAGTCGAGTGGACCAAGCGTGTGTCGCGGCTGCCAGCAAGGGAAAATGGTCCAGAAGCCGTTCCCAAGCAACCGTGACAAGCGTCACTACGACACGTTCGAGCTGCTCCACTTCGACGTGTGCGGCCCCATGGAAGAAGAGTCACTGGGTGGCAGCAAGTATCTGCTGCTGATCATGGACGAAGCCAGCGGATGCATGAAGGGATTCTGCCTGCGTGCCAAGTCGGAGAGCGAGGACTGCATGAAGGGATTCTGCCTGCGTGCCAAGTCGGAGAGCGAGGACTGCATCAAGATGTACGTCACGAAGGTGCAGACGCAGTTCGGCAAGAAGGTCAAGTTTGTGCGGCACGACGGAGCCCGTGAGTTCGCGACCAACTCGCTCAAGGCCTTCTACGAAGTCGAAGGCATCGAGCAGCAAACCACGGTTCCGTACGCGCACCAGACCAACGGCACGGCAGAACGCGCCATCCGGACCATCGTCACGATTGGCCGCAGCATGCTGCATCACGCCAAGCTGGACAAGAGCTTCTGGGCTGAGGCGGCCATGACAGCCATCTACGTGAAGAATCGTCTGCCATCACCCAAGATCGAACACAAGACTCCGTTCGAGATCGTTTACAAGTCCAAGCCGAGTGTGAAGCACATGCGTGTGTTCGGATGCCAGACGTACATCCTGACGCCGAAGGAAAGACGGCGCAAGTGGGACCCCAAGGCTCGCGCCGGGCTGTTCCTCGGCTACGAAGAAGTGTCCAAGGCGTATCGAGTTTATGACATCGAGGCGGGGCAGGTGGTTATCAGTCGCGATGTCAACTTCAATGAGTCGACCTTTGGACTTTCGACGCATACTTCGGATGAAGACGTCGATGATGCTGTGTTGGACTTGGACGCGCTGGACCTGGACGACAACGATGGACCGCGCCAAACGAGCTTCAAGCAGGCGGGGAAGCGCAAGTACCGACCGAGTGGCGACGACAACACTGCCAGAACATCGCGCCCCGTTCGCCACCGAGCTGGCTTAGAAGAAGCAAGTGCGCCGGACGTATCCTCCTCGCGCCGAGCCGACCCCGACGAGGAAGAAAAGTCTGGGGACCAAGATGAAGACGACGACTCGACGCCTCCAGTGTTTTGGCGTGCCAGTGCCAACGCTGTGGAAGCAGCAGCCGATCTATCGGAGCCGACGACGTTCCAAGAGGCTGTGAACGGTCCTGATCAAGTGCACTGGCGCAAAGCGATCCGCGCGGAGCTCAAGTCGATGCGACTGCGTGGTGTGTTTCGAGCTGCCAAGTTGCCTAACGGACAACGCGCCATCGATACCAAGTGGGTGTTCAAGATCAAGCGCAAAGCGGACGGCTCGATCGAGAAGTACAAGGCGCGCCTCGTGGCCAAGGGCTTCAAGCAGAAGTACGGCATTGACTACACCGAGACGTTCTCGCCCGTGGTCAAGTATGTGACGCTGCGCATGGTGATCGCGATCGCTAAGTATTTTGGCTGGCCCCTCGACCAACTCGACGTGGTGACAGCATTCCTGTACGGGATAATGAAGGAGGTGGTCTTCTGCGTGGTTCCGGAAGGCGTCGAACTGGATGGTGACTTCGACTGCCTGGAACTGGTGAAGGCCATCTACGGTCTCAAGCAAGCTTCGCGAGTGTGGAACGAGACCTTCGACGAGTTCGTGTGCTCCATCGGCTTCCAAGTGTCGGCCTTCGATC
>NW_009258136.1:262476-268388 GCF_000149755.1 Phytophthora sojae | reverse complement strand
CAGAAGGCAAGTGGATTCATCGCCTGCTATGCGAGATTCTGGCGGCCGCTAATGAGACTGGACCCGAACTCATGATCCGCGAAGACAACCAGTCGTGCATCAAGATGACGAAGAACCCAGTGAACCACGGTCGCGCCAAGCACATCGACATCAAGTACCACCACATCCGCGATGAAGTCAAGCGCGGCGAAGTCAAGCTCCAGTACTGCGAGACTTCTGTGATGCTAGCGGACATCATGACGAAGGCGCTTGCGGGACCACGCCACACGGATCTGACGGTGGCTCTCGGCATTCGTGGGACTTCGCATTGAGGGGGCGTATTGAGGGTTGCTGGTCTTGGGTACTGTGTACCAGTTGTACCCATTAACCGGTTAACCCGAACCGGTCCAATCCGAACCCACGTTGATTATGGTGATTACGGTAAGTTGTTTACGCCACCGATGATTAGACGAGTAGGATGATTGGATGAACACCGGTGAGTGATGGTTGATTAGATGCACTAGGTGATAGGACGCAGGGTCGCGTGTCTATAACAGTAGGGTGTAAGCTCCAACAATTCAATCACTTTCGAATCTTCATTCTACCCCTCAAGTGCCTTCGCTCCGGTCCCGCCGTCTGCGACGTCCCTCCCTCCGCTTCGTCCGAGCTTCGTGTCCAAGATCCATACCTTCCATCAGGTTATGAGCCCAAGCACCATGTCCTCTGCCCAAGACGCCTCGACCAAGGTCTCCATTGACAAGTTCAACGGGGACAACTACGCGACGTGGAACCGCTACATGCGTGGCGTGTTCCTGACCAAGTCGACGTGGCATGTCGTGAACCGCGAGACGACGCCGAGCTTCACGGACTCGCGGGCCAAGGACGACTACGTCAAGTCGAGCAACATCGCGTTCGGACTGATGTTGCTCCACATGGACGCGGACTACCACCATGTGGTCGACGACTGCGAGGAAGCGTGGGTTGCGTGGACGCGCCTGAAGACGCTGTACGGTGGTTCGCAGAAGGCTGGACGCATCTACCTGAAGCGCCAACTCTTCAGCATGGAGATGTCGGAAGGCGGCAACGTCTTGCATCATTGCAACGAGGTCCTCAACCATTGAGGGTTGCTGGTCTTGGGTACTGTGTACCAGTTGTACCCATTAACCGGTTAGCCCGAACCGGTCCAATCCGAACCCACGTTGATTATGGTGATTACGGTAAGTTGTTTACGCCACCGATGATTAGACGAGTAGGATGATTGGATGAACACCGGTGAGTGATGGTTGATTAGATGCACTAGGTGATAGGACGCAGGGTCGCGTGTCTATAACAGTAGGGTGTAAGCTCCAACAATTCAATCACTTTCGAATCTTCATTCTACCCCTCAAGTGCCTTCGCTCCGGTCCCGCCGTCTGCGACGTCCCTCCCTCCGCTTCGTCCGAGCTTCGTGTCCAAGATCCATACCTTCCATCACGAGGGAGGCTGCAAGCACGACGAGACCATGGCGAATGTTCCGTACCGGAACGCCGTGGGCTGCCTCATGTATCTCATGGTGGGGACTCGTCCGGACCTCGCAGCGGCAGTGGGAGTGCTGAGCCAGTTCGCAGCGGACCCATGTCCGACACACTGGCAGGCGCTCAAGAGGGTCTTCCGCTACATCCGAGGCACGAAGACGCACGGCCTCGTGTTTCAAGCGAGCAGCGAGGACGGACTGCAAGGCTACTCGGACGCGGACTGGGCCGGCGACATCGAGTCTCGACGGAGTACGAGCGGCTACGCGTTCATGATGAACGGCGGATGCATCAGCTGGCGAAGCAAGAAGCAGCGCACGGTGGCGCTCTCGTCGACGGAAGCCGAGTACATGGCGCTGTCGGAGGCCACGCAGGAGGCGGTGTGGCTCAAGGTGTTTCTGTGCGAGCTGGGCGAGATGGCGAGCGATGAAGCGGTGAAGATCTACGAGGACAACCAAGGCTCCATCGCGTTGGCCAAGAACCCGGAGTTCCACAAGCGCACCAAGCACATCGACATTCGCTACCACTTCGTGCGCGAGAAGGTGGAAGACGGTCAAGTGGTGTTGCAGTATGTTTCGACACTCGACATGCTGGCGGACATCATGACGAAGCCGATCGCGGCGCCGCAGTTCGACGCGCTCAGGACGAAGCTGGGCATCGTGGTCGCTGACGAGTCGAGTGGGAGTGTTGTCAAGACTGATGTGACGACGCCCCGCCAAGCGACCGTGTGACGTGAACGCGTCATCAGTGAGGTCGGCGTGACCTTCACTGTGTGGTACCGAAATCATTCAGGTGATTACGGGACGATGATTACGTCACGGTGATTACGCCAAGATTGTGGGTACAAGATGGGCATCGACGTGGCGTTCTCTGATTGGATAAGGTAACTGTGTATCCAGTAGAGAATCCAGTAGGGTGTATCCAGTAAGAGGTATCCAGTAGCAGGCTTAGAGGTAGCACGCGGTTGCGAACTAAGGACCTGAATCGAATCACTTTGCATTTTGCCAACTACTGCTCAAGTGCTCTTCCTTTTCGGGGGGACTTCGCATTGAGGGGGGCCGTATTGAGGGTTGCTGGTCTTGGGTACTGTGTACCAGTTGTACCCATTAACCGGTTAACCCGAACCGGTCCAATCCGAACCCACGTTGATAATGGTGATTACGGTAAGTTGTTTACGCCACCGATGATTAGACGAGTAGGATGATTGGATGAACACCGGTGGAGTGATGGTTGATTAGATGCACTAGGTGATAGGACGCAGGGTCGCGTGTCTATAACAGTAGGGTGTAAGCTCCAACAATTCAATCACTTTCGAATCTTCATTCTACCCCTCAAGTGCCTTCGCTCCGGTCCCACCGTCTGCGACGTCCCTCCCTCCGCTTCGTCCGAGCTTCGTGTCCAAGATCCATACCTTCCATCAGGTTATGAGCCCAAGCACCATGTCCTCTGCCCAAGACGCCTCGACCAAGGTCTCCATTGACAAGTTCAACGGGGACAACTACGCGACGTGGAACCGCTACATGCGTGGCGTGTTCCTGACCAAGTCGACGTGGCATGTCGTGAACCGCGAGACGACGCCGAGCTTCACGGACTCGCGGGCCAAGGACGACTACGTCAAGTCGAGCAACATCGCGTTCGGACTGATGTTGCTCCACATGGACGCGGACTACCACCATGTGGTCGACGACTGCGAGGAAGCGTGGGTTGCGTGGACGCGCCTGAAGACGCTGTACGGTGGTTCGCAGAAGGCTGGACGCATCTACCTGAAGCGCCAACTCTTCCGCATGGAGATGTCGGAAGGCGGCAACGTCTTGCATCATTGCAACGAGGTCCTCAACATCAGCGCCAAGCTCAGCAGCATCGGCGCCAAGATGGAGGATGAGGACGTGGCGATCTGCCTGTTGCGCAGCCTCCCCAAGAGCTACGAGAACGTCGTGCTGAACTTGGAGATGAGCAGCGCTGAACTACGATCGCAAGACGTCGTGAAGGTGCTGACGAATGAGCACATCAAGAGACAAGGCGAGAAGACGGCGACGGTGAAGACGGAGAATGCGGCCAAGGCGTTCAACACCGACCGAGAGTCTCGCCAGTGTACGTACTGCGGGAAATTGGGGCACACGATTGACAAGTGCTGGACCAAGCAGAAGGACGAGAATCGGGGCCCAAGACGCGGCGGCAATGGCAATGGCCGTGGACGCGGGGCCAACAATGCCCAGTGGAGGAACGACGACGCCAGCTACAACTACGACTACGGCTATGATCGAGTGGCGTTCGCGGTCTCACTGGAGTGTGGCATTTCGACGGGCAAGAATGTGTCCGGGTTGTGGGCGGTCGACAGCGGCGCAACGCACCACATCTGCAACGACAAGGCCAAGTTCGCTCATTTGATTGAGCGGAATGAAGGCGAACTTTCGGTGGCCGACGGCAACAAGGCGGCCATCATGGGTGTGGGGACCATCGTGGAACGAGTGGTTCTGCCCAACGGCGACGAGCGCGACATCGAGATCAAGAACGCGCTGTACGTCCCAAGCATGAGCAAGAATCTGCTTTCGGTGCCACAGATCAACAAGAGTGGTCTGTTCCAAGTCGTGTTCGACAGCACCAAGATGCAGATTGCGCACAAGGGCTCCAAGCAAGTGGTGGCGACGGCAAACCTCGTGGATGGACTCTACTGGCTCCAGACGCCTCAGCGATCGGCGAATGCGGCGACCAGTGGGAAGACGGTCGACTTACACGCGCGTATGGGTCACGCTCCGGTGGAGGTGCTTCGCAAGATGGTCGACAACAACATGATCAAGGACGCGAAGGCACCTTCCAAGTCGAGTGGACCAAGCGTGTGTCGCGGCTGCCAGCAAGGGAAAATGGTCCAGAAGCCGTTCCCAAGCAACCGTGACAAGCGTCACTACGACACGTTCGAGCTGCTCCACTTCGACGTGTGCGACCCCATGGAAGAAGAGTCACTGGGTGGCAGCAAGTATCTGCTGCTGATCGTGGACGAAGCCAGCGGATGCATGAAGGGATTCTGCCTGCGTGCCAAGTCGGAGAGCGAGGACTGCATCAAGATGTACGTCACGAAGGTGCAGACGCAGTGCGGCAAGAAGGTCAAGTTTGTGCGGCACGACGGAGCCCGTGAGTTCGCGACCAACTCGCTCAAGGCCTTCTACGAAGTCGAAGGCATCGAGCAGCAAACCACGGTTCCGTACGCGCACCAGACCAACGGCACGGCAGAACGCGCCATCCGGACCATCGTCACGATTGGCCGCAGCATGCTGCATCACGCCAAGCTGGACAAGAGCTTCTGGGCTGAGGCGGCCATGACAGCCATCTACGTGAAGAATCGTCTGCCATCACCCAAGATCGAACACAAGACTCCGTTCGAGATCGTTTACAAGTCCAAGCCGAGTGTGAAGCACATGCGTGTGTTCGGATGCCAGACGTACATCCTGACGCCGAAGGAAAGACGGCGCAAGTGGGACCCCAAGGCTCGCGCCGGGCTGTTCCTCGGCTACGAAGAAGTGTCCAAGGCGTATCGAGTTTATGACATCGAGGCGGGGCAGGTGGTTATCAGTCGCGATGTCAACTTCGATGAGTCGACCTTTGGACTTTCGACGCGTACTTCGGATGAAGACGTCGATGATGCTGTGCTGGACTTGGACGCGCTGGACCTGGACGACAACGATGGACCGCGCCAAACGAGCTTCAAGCAGGCGGGGAAGCGCAAGTACCGACCGAGTGGCGACGACAACACTGCCAGAAGATCGCGCCCCGTTCGCCACCAAGCTGGCTTAGAAGAAGCAAATGCGCCGGACGTATCCTCCTCGCGCCGAGCCGACCCCGACGAAGAAGAAAAGTCTGGGGACCAAGATGAAGACGACGACTCGACGCCTCCAGTGTTTTGGCGTGCCAGTGCCAACGCTGTGGAAGCAGCAGCCGATCTATCGGAGCCGACGACGTTCCAAGAGGCTGTGAACGGTCCTGATCAAGTGCACTGGCGCAAAGCGATCCGCGCGGAGCTCAAGTCGATGCGACTGCGTGGTGTGTTTCGAGCTGCCAAGTTGCCTAACGGACAACGCGTCATCGATACCAAGTGGGTGTTCAAGATCAAGCGCAAAGCGGACGGCTCGATCGAGAAGTACAAGGCGCGCCTCGTGGCCAAGGGCTTCAAGCAGAAGTACGGCATTGACTACACCGAGACGTTCTCGCCCGTGGTCAAGTATGTGACGCTGCGCATGGTGATCGCGATTGCTAAGTATTTTGGCTGGCCCCTCGACCAACTCGACGTGGTGACAGCATTCCTGTACGGGATAATGAAGGAGGTGGTCTTCTGCGTGGTTCCGGAAGGCGTCGAACTGGATGGTGACTTCGACTGCCTGGAACTGGTGAAGGCCATCTACGGTCTCAAGCAAGCTCCGCGAGTGTGGA
>NW_009258136.1:256303-262184 GCF_000149755.1 Phytophthora sojae | reverse complement strand
GTCATGCTGGTATTTTTTTGTTTGATGAATAATCAAAAGGAAGAGCACTTGAGCAGTAGTTGGCAAAATGCAAAGTGATTCGATTCAGGTCCTTAGTTCGCAACCGCGTGCTACCTCTAAGCCTGCTACTGGATACCTCTTACTGGATACACCCTACTGGATTCTCTACTGGATACACAGTTACCTTATCCAATCAGAGAACGCCACGTCGATGCCCATCTTGTACCCACAATCTTGGCGTAATCACCGTGACGTAATCATCGTCCCGTAATCACCTGAATGATTTCGGTACCGCACAGTGAAGGTCACGCCGACCTCACTGATGACGCGTTCGCGTCACACGGTCGCTTGGCGGGGCGTCGTCACATCAGTCTTGACAACACTCCCACTCGACTCGTCAGCGACCACGATGCCCAGCTTCGTCCTGAGCGCGTCGAACTGCGGCGCCGCGATCGGCTTCGTCATGATGTCCGCCAGCATGTCGAGTGTCGAAACATACTGCAACACCACTTGACCGTCTTCCACCTTCTCGCGCACGAAGTGGTAGCGAATGTCGATGTGCTTGGTGCGCTTGTGAAACTCCGGGTTCTTGGCCAACGCGATGGAGCCTTGGTTGTCCTCGTAGATCTTCACCGCTTCATCGCTCGCCATCTCGCCCAGCTCGCACAGAAACACCTTGAGCCACACCGCCTCCTGCGTGGCCTCCGACAGCGCCATGTACTCGGCTTCCGTCGACGAGAGCGCCACCGTGCGCTGCTTCTTGCTTCGCCAGCTGATGCATCCGCCGTTCATCATGAACGCGTAGCCGCTCGTACTCCGTCGAGACTCGATGTCGCCGGCCCAGTCCGCGTCCGAGTAGCCTTGCAGTCCGTCCTCGCTGCTCGCTTGAAACACGAGGCCGTGCGTCTTCGTGCCTCGGATGTAGCGGAAGACCCTCTTGAGTGCCTGCCAGTGTGTCGGACATGGGTCCGCTGCGAACTGGCTCAGCACTCCCACTGCCGCTGCGAGGTCCGGACGAGTCCCCACCATGAGATACATGAGGCAGCCCACGGCGTTCCGGTACGGAACATTCGCCATGGTCTCGTCGTGCTTGCAGCCTCCCTCGCACATGGCCTTGGTCAGCTTCAGACCCGGATCCTGCGGTGTCTTCACAGGGTTGCTCTCATCCATCTTGAACTTCTCGAGAATGTCCTTCGCGAACTTGGTCTGCCGCACCGACACCTTCCCAGTCGCCACATCTTGCTCGATCTCCATACCGAGGAAGTACTTGAGCTGGCCCATGTCAGTCATCTCGAACCGGTCACTCAGCGCCTGCTTCGTGTCCTTCAGCATCCCGTCGCTGCTGCTGGCGAGGACCAGATCGTCCACGTACAGTGCCACGAACATCATGTCGTGATTGTCCCGCTTCAAGTAGATGCAGTGGTCGGACTCGCACTTCTTGAACCCCAGCTTCAACATGAACTCGTCGATCGTCTTGTTCCACATCCGCGGCGATTGCTTCAGGCCGTACAGCGAACGCTTGAGCCGGCACACGTAGTCGGGTCGATCTCCGTCCACATATCCGTCCGGCTGCGCCATGTAGATGTCCTCGTCCAACAAGCCGTTGAGGAACGCGGTCTTCACATCCATCTGGTGCACTGTGAGCTTGTACTTGGCCGCCAGACTCAGCAACACCCGAATCGACGTGAACTTGGCCACCGGCGCGAACGTCTCGTCGTAGTCGATGCCGTACTTCTGCGAGAACCCCTTCGCCACCAGTCGCGCCTTGAACCGCTCGATCTCTCCAGACTGGTTCTCCTTCACGCGGAACACCCATCTGCAGCCGATCGCCTTGCGTCCCTTCGGCAGTGGCACCAGGGTCCACGTCTCGTTCTTGCGGAGCGACTCCACCTCCGAGTCGCACGCCTCTTTCCACTTGTCTGCGTCGCTGGATTCCATCGCCGACTTGAACGTTGTCGGCATCTCTCCCACTGAATCCACGACGTACGCAGCCTCGAAGTCTTCCTTCTCTTGTGCTGCGGCAGACATCTCGTCCAGCGGCTGCTGTCGTCTCGGCACCGCATACCGCTTGGCACTCGGAACCTCCACGGCTTCCTCGAGCGACTGCGTGCGCGGGTGTCGCTTGCTGCCGGGTTCAAAGTCTTGATTCCGCGCAGCTTCTTCTCTGTTCTCGTCTGATCCGGACTGAGTCTCTTCATCCGTGGTGTCTTCATCATCATCTGTCGGAAGACCCACCAACACCTCCTTCGAAGCGTAGTCGCGTCTCCCACCGTCGAAGACATCCTCCATGAACTGCGCGTCGCGGCTCACCAACACGCGACCGCTCTCGATCTCCTCGAACCGATACGCCTTCTCGTGCTCCGAGTACCCGAGGAAACGACAGCGCACCGACCGAGCGTCGAACTTCGACCGCTTCTCCTTTGGCACGTGCACGTACGCGTGGCACCCGAACACCTTGAGGTTGGCCAGCAAAGGCTTCTTGCCGGTCCAAACGTGGTGCGGCGACTTGTCGTGACTGATGGCGCGCGTCGGACACCGGTTGCGGAGGAACGTGGCCGTCATCACCGCTTCTCCCCAGTACTCCTTCGACAACCCGGCGTGCTCCAGCATGCAGCGCGCACACTCCACCAGCGTCCGATTCATTCGCTCGGCCACTCCGTTGAGCTGAGGCGTGTATGGTGGCGTGAACTTCTGCTCGATGCCGCGATCCGCACACAACTTGGCCATCGCACCCGAAGTGTACTCGCCGCCGTTGTCGCTCCGAAGCACCTTCACTCGCTTGCCGGTCTGCGTCTCAGCCAACGCGACGAACGCAGCGAACTTGGCAGCCACCTCCGACTTGTTCCGTAGCAGGTACACCACGCAGAAGTGCGACTTGTCGTCGATGAACGTGACGAAGTAGCGCTTGCCTCCGAACGTCGCCGTCTGCATCGGACCGCACACATCGCTGTGGACCACCTCCAGCACTTGCTTCGCACGGTTCGGCGACGACTTCATGAAGCTTACTCGCGTTTGCTTGCCGAGTGCGCACCCGTCGCACACCTCCCACTGCTTCACCGACGTCATTGGGATGCCAGTGCCGTAGCCCTTCTTGACGATGGCGTCGAGACCACCATGGCCGATGTGACCAAGTCGAAGGTGCCAGAGGTACGACGTGGTGTCCCCTTGGCGATTCTTCGAGCTTGCCGCATTGGCCTCGTCAGCAGGCGTCCTCGGCGTCATGCAGAGCTTGAACAGTCCTTTGCCTTCGCGAGCGCCGAGCTTCCACTTGAGACCCTTCGTTTCCGCAAAGCACCCGTCGCTCTCGAAGGTCACTGGCCCGACGTCCTTGGTGAAGCGGCCGACGGAGAACAGGTTGCGCGACAGCTTCGGGATGTGCCACACACCCGTGAGCACACCCTTCTTCATGCCGCGCGGTGTCTGCATCGACATCACGATGTCGCCGCTCCCCACCGCCTGAACCACGCCGTCGTCCGCCAGATGCACGTCCACCGGAGAGATCTTCTTGTAGTTCTTCATGTACTCCTTCGAGTACGTCATGTGCTGCGTCGCACCCGAGTCGACCAGCCACATGCCGCTCAGCTTGGAGGCACCCGTGTCGCCACCAACCGAGAAGAGGAAGTCGCCAGAGTCATCTTCGACCTGCGCGACGTTCGCTCGTTGCGGCCTCTGCCGCTCCCCGTTCTCGCGGATCCGCACCGGACACTTGGCGATCCAATGTCCGTGCTCGCCGCAGTAGTGACAGGCGCTCGTCCTCTGCGCTTGCGCCTGCCGTCCCTTGCGCTTCCCGTTGTCGCTTGTCATGAACGCTTGACCTTGAGCGTGCGCGGTTCCGTCAGCACCGCCACCTTGTTCCTTGCGCTTCATGTCCTCGTGCAGGAGCCGAGACGTCACGAGCTCCCACGTCAGCGTGTCGGAGCGCGATTCCAACGCCGTGATGAGGAACTGGTACGACTCGCTCAGACTGGCAAGAAGCGTGATCACCAAGTCGTCCTCGCTGACCGGAGCGCCGACCGCGTCGAGCTGTTCCGCCAGCGTCTTGAGCTTGTTAATGTGCTCCAGCACATCATCACCTTCGTCCATCGTTGTCGTGAAGAACCGTCGACGAAGAAAGAGCTTGTTCGCCAGGCTCTTCTTCTCGAAGTGTCCCTCGAGTCTTGACCATGCATCATGCGCGTCCTTCGCCGACCGCACCAGCGGCAGCTGCGAGTCCTCCATCGCGAGGCAGACGATCGCCAGCGCCTTGCGCGACTTCTTGCGAAACGTCGCTTGGTCCGCCGCGGTCGTGCACTGCTCGAGCTTCACTTCCCCACTCGTCACTTCCCACAGTTCGCGCTCCTCCAGCACCATCTGCATCTTGAACTTCCATGTGTGGAAGTTGGTTCCGTCGAACTTGTTGATGCGGGCGGTCGCGGTTGGGGCGGCGTCCATGGCGAAGGCGTAGTCGGGGTCTTGGTCAGGGAAGACGGGGCTTGGGCTCATAACCAAAAAGGAAGAGCACTTGAGCAGTAGTTGGCAAAATGCAAAGTGATTCGATTCAGGTCCTTAGTTCGCAACCGCGTGCTACCTCTAAGCCTGCTACTGGATACCTCTTACTGGATACACCCTACTGGATTCTCTACTGGATACACAGTTACCTTATCCAATCAGAGAACGCCACGTCGATGCCCATCTTGTACCCACAATCTTGGCGTAATCACCGTGACGTAATCATCGTCCCGTAATCACCTGAATGATTTCGGTACCACACAGTGAAGGTCACGCCGACCTCACTGATGACGCGTTCGCGTCACACGGTCGCTTGGCGGGGCGTCGTCACATCAGTCTTGACAACACGTCGTCACATCAGTCTTGACAACACTCCCACTCGACTCGTCAGCGACCACGATGCCCAGCTTCGTCCTGAGCGCGTCGAACTGCGGCGCCGCGATCGGCTTCGTCATGATGTCCGCCAGCATGTCGAGTGTCGAAACATACTGCAACACCACTTGACCGTCTTCCACCTTCTCGCGCACGAAGTGGTAGCGAATGTCGATGTGCTTGGTGCGCTTGTGGAACTCCGGGTTCTTGGCCAACGCGATGGAGCCTTGGTTGTCCTCGTAGATCTTCACCGCTTCATCGCTCGCCATCTCGCCCAGCTCGCACAGAAACACCTTGAGCCACACCGCCTCCTGCGTGGCCTCCGACAGCGCCATGTACTCGGCTTCCGTCGACGAGAGCGCCACCGTGCGCTGCTTCTTGCTTCGCCAGCTGATGCATCCGCCGTTCATCATGAACGCGTAGCCGCTCGTACTCCGTCGAGACTCGATGTCGCCGGCCCAGTCCGCGTCCGAGTAGCCTTGCAGTCCGTCCTCGCTGCTCGCTTGAAACACGAGGCCGTGCGTCTTCGTGCCTCGGATGTAGCGGAAGACCCTCTTGAGCGCCTGCCAGTGTGTCGGACATGGGTCCGCTGCGAACTGGCTCAGCACTCCCACTGCCGCTGCGAGGTCCGGACGAGTCCCCACCATGAGATACATGAGGCAGCCCACGGCGTTCCGGTACGGAACATTCGCCATGGTCTCGTCGTGCTTGCAGCCTCCCTCGCACATGGCCTTGGTCAGCTTCAGACCCGGATCCTGCGGTGTCTTCACAGGGTTGCTCTCATCCATCTTGAACTTCTCGAGAATGTCCTTCGCGAACTTGGTCTGCCGCACCGACACCTTCCCAGTCGCCACATCTTGCTCGATCTCCATACCGAGAAAGTACTTGAGCTGGCCCATGTCAGTCATCTCGAACCGGTCACTCAGCGCCTGCTTCGTGTCCTTCAGCATCCTGTCGCTGCTGCTGGCGAGGACCAGATCGTCCACGTACAGTGCCACGAACATCATGTCGTGATTGTCCC
>NW_009258136.1:248928-256185 GCF_000149755.1 Phytophthora sojae | reverse complement strand
TGATCGGATCAATGTAGTAATCTGATAGAGGTCCGGGTAAGCCTCGTAGATCCTGAGATCGACCTACAAAAAGGAAGAGCACTTGAGCAGTAGTTGGCAAAATGCAAAGTGATTCGATTCAGGTCCTTAGTTCGCAACCGCGTGCTACCTCTAAGCCTGCTACTGGATACCTCTTACTGGATACACCCTACTGGATTCTCTACTGGATACACAGTTACCTTATCCAATCAGAGAACGCCACGTCGATGCCCATCTTGTACCCACAATCTTGGCGTAATCACCGTGACGTAATCATCGTCCCGTAATCACCTGAATGATTTCGGTACCACACAGTGAAGGTCACGCCGACCTCACTGATGACGCGTTCGCGTCACACGGTCGCTTGGCGGGGCGTCGTCACATCAGTCTTGACAACACTCCCACTCGACTCGTCAGCGACCACGATGCCCAGCTTCGTCCTGAGCGCGTCGAACTGCGGCGCCGCGATCGGCTTCGTCATGATGTCCGCCAGCATGTCGAGTGTCGAAACATACTGCAACACCACTTGACCGTCTTCCACCTTCTCGCGCACGAAGTGGTAGCGAATGTCGATGTGCTTGGTGCGCTTGTGGAACTCTGGGTTCTTGGCCAACGCGATGGAGCCTTGGTTGTCCTCGTAGATCTTCACCGCTTCATCGCTCGCCATCTCGCCCAGCTCGCACAGAAACACCTTGAGCCACACCGCCTCCTGCGTGGCCTCCGACAGCGCCATGTACTCGGCTTCCGTCGACGAGAGCGCCACCGTGCGCTGCTTCTTGCTTCGCCAGCTGATGCATCCGCCGTTCATCATGAACGCGTAGCCGCTCGTACTCCGTCGAGACTCGATGTCGCCGGCCCAGTCCGCGTCCGAGTAGCCTTGCAGTCCGTCCTCGCTGCTCGCTTGAAACACGAGGCCGTGCGTCTTCGTGCCTCGGATGTAGCGGAAGACCCTCTTGAGCGCCTGCCAGTGTGTCGGACATGGGTCCGCTGCGAACTGGCTCAGCACTCCCACTGCCGCTGCGAGGTCCGGACGAGTCCCCACCATGAGATACATGAGGCAGCCCACGGCGTTCCGGTACGGAACATTCGCCATGGTCTCGTCGTGCTTGCAGCCTCCCTCGCACATGGCCTTGGTCAGCTTCAGACCCGGATCCTGCGGTGTCTTCACAGGGTTGCTCTCATCCATCTTGAACTTCTCGAGAATGTCCTTCGCGAACTTGGTCTGCCGCACCGACACCTTCCCAGTCGCCACATCTTGCTCGATCTCCATACCGAGAAAGTACTTGAGCTGGCCCATGTCGGTCATCTCGAACCGGTCACTCAGCGCCTGCTTCGTGTCCTTCAGCATCCTGTCGCTGCTGCTGGCGAGGACCAGATCGTCCACGTACAGTGCCACGAACATCATGTCGTGATTGTCCCGCTTCAAGTAAATGCAGTGGTCGGACTCGCACTTCTTGAACCCCAGCTTCAACATGAACTCGTCGATCGTCTTGTTCCACATCCGCGGCGACTGCTTCAGGCCGTACAGCGAACGCTTGAGCCGGCACACGTAGTCGGGTCGATCTCCGTCCACATATCCGTCCGGCTGCGCCATGTAGATGTCCTCGTCCAACAAGCCGTTGAGGAACGCGGTCTTCACATCCATCTGGTGCACTGTGAGCTTGTACTTGGCCGCCAGACTCAGCAACACCCGAATCGACGTGAACTTGGCCACCGGCGCGAACGTCTCGTCGTAGTCGATGCCGTACTTCTGCGAGAACCCCTTCGCCGCCAGTCGCGCCTTGAACCGCTCGATCTCTCCAGACTGGTTCTCCTTCACGCGGAACACCCATCTGCAGCCGATCGCCTTGCGTCCCTTCGGCAGTGGCACCAGGGTCCACGTCTCGTTCTTGCGGAGCGACTCCACCTTCGAGTCGCACGCCTCTTTCCACTTGTCTGCGTCGCTGGATTCCATCGCCGACTTGAACGTTGTCGGCATCTCTCCCACTGAATCCACGACGTACGCAGCCTCGAAGTCTTCCTTCTCTTGTGCTGCGGCAGACATCTCGTCCAGCGGCTGCTGTCGTCTCGGCACCGCATACCGCTTGGCACTCGGAACCTCCACGGCTTCCTCGAGCGACTGCGTGCGCGGGTGTCGCTTGCTGCCGGGTTCAAAGTCTTGATTCCGCGCAGCTTCTTCGCTGTTCTCGTCTGATCCGGACTGAGTCTCTTCATCCGTGGTGTCTTCATCATCATCTGTCGGAAGACCCACCAACACCTCCTTCGAAGCGTAGTCGCGTCTCCCACCGTCGAAGACATCCTCCATGAACTGCGCGTCGCGGCTCACCAACACGCGACCGCTCTCGATCTCCTCGAACCGATACGCCTTCTCGTGCTCCGAGTACCCGAGGAAACGACAGCGCACCGACCGAGCGTCGAACTTCGACCGCTTCTCCTTCGGCACGTGCACGTACGCGTGGCACCCGAACACCTTGAGGTTGGCCAGCAAAGGCTTCTTGTCGGTCCAAACGTGGTGCGGCGACTTGTCGTGACTGATGGCGCGCGTCGGACACCGGTTGCGGAGGAACGTGGCCGTCATCACCGCTTCTCCCCAGTACTCCTTCGACAACCCGGCGTGCTCCAGCATGCAGCGCGCACACTCCACCAGCGTCCGATTCATTCGCTCGGCCACTCCATTGAGCTGAGGCGTGTATGGTGGCGTGAACTTCTGCTCGATGCTGCGATCCGCACACAACTTGGCCATCGCACCCGAAGTGTACTCGCCGCCGTTGTCGCTCCGAAGCACCTTCACTCGCTTGCCGGTCTGCGTTTCAGCCAACGCGACGAACGCAGCGAACTTGGCAGCCACCTCCGACTTGTTCCGTAGCAGGTACACCACGCAGAAGTGCGACTTGTCGTCGATGAACGTGACGAAGTAGCGCTTGCCTCCGAACGTCGCCGTCTGCATCGGACCGCACACATCGCTGTGGACCACCTCCAGCACTTGCTTCGCACGGTTCGGCGACGACTTCATGAAGCTTACTCGCGTTTGCTTGCCGAGTGCGCACCCGTCGCACACCTCCCACTGCTTCACCGACGTCATTGGGATGCCAGTGCCGTAGCCCTTCTTGACGATGGCGTCGAGACCACCATGGCCGATGTGACCAAGTCGAAGGTGCCAGAGGTACGACGTGGTGTCCCCTTGGCGATTCTTCGAGCTTGCCGCATTGGCCTCGTCAGCAGGCGTCCTCGGCGTCATGCAGAGCTTGAACAGTCCTTTGCCTTCGCGAGCGCCGAGCTTCCACTTGAGACCCTTCGTTTCCGCGAAGCACCCGTCGCTCTCGAAGGTCACTGGCCCGACGTCCTTGGTGAAGCGGCCGACGGAGAACAGGTTGCGCGACAGCTTCGGGATGTGCCACACACCCGTGAGCACACCCTTCTTCATGCCGCGCGGTGTCTGCATCGACATCACGATGTCGCCGCTCCCCACCGCCTGAACCACGCCGTCGTCCGCCAGATGCACGTCCACCGGAGAGATCTTCTTGTAGTTCTTCATGTACTCCTTCGAGTACGTCATGTGCTGCGTCGCACCCGAGTCGACCAACCACATGCCGCTCAGCTTGGAGGCACCCGTGTCGCCACCAACCGAGAAGAGGAAGTCGCCAGAGTCATCTTCGACCTGCGCGACGTTCGCTCGTTGCGGCCTCTGCCGCTCCCCGTTCTCGCGGATCCGCACCGGACACTTGGCGATCCAATGTCCGTGCTCGCCGCAGTAGTGACAGGCGCTCGTCCTCTGCGCTTGCGCCTGCCGTCCCTTGCGCTTCCCGTTGTCGCTTGTCATGAACGCTTGACCTTGAGCGTGCGCGGTTCCGTCAGCACCGCCACCTTGTTCCTTGCGCTTCATGTCCTCGTGCAGGAGCCGAGACGTCACGAGCTCCCACGTCAGCGTGTCGGAACGCGATTCCAACGCCGTGATGAGGAACTGGTACGACTCGCTCAGACTGGCAAGAAGCGTGATCACCAAGTCGTCCTCGCTGACCGGAGCGCCGACCGCGTCGAGCTGTTCCGCCAGCGTCTTGAGCTTGTTAATGTGCTCCAGCACATCATCACCTTCGTCCATCGTTGTCGTGAAGAACCGTCGACGAAGAAAGAGCTTGTTCGCCAGGCTCTTCTTCTCGAAGTGTCCCTCGAGTCTTGACCATGCATCATGCGCGTCCTTCGCCGACCGCACCAGCGGCAGCTGCGAGTCCTCCAACGCGAGACAGACGATCGCCAGCGCCTTGCGCGACTTCTTGCGAAACGTCGCTTGGTCCGCCGCGGTCGTGCACTGCTCGAGCTTCACTTCCCCACTCGTCACTTCCCACAGTTCGCGCTCCTCCAGCACCATCTGCATCTTGAACTTCCATGTGTGGAAGTTGGTTCCGTCGAACTTGTTGATGCGGGCGGTCGCGGTCGGGGCGGCGTCCATGGCGAAGGCGTAGTCGGGGTCTTGGTCAGGGAAGACGGGGCTTGGGCTCATAACCAAAAGGAAGAACACTTGAGCAGTAGTTGGCAAAATGCAAAGTGATTCGATTCAGGTCCTTAGTTCGCAACCGCGTGCTACCTCTAAGCCTGCTACTGGATACCTCTTACTGGGTACACCCTACTGGATTCTCTACTGGATACACAGTTACCTTATCCAATCAGAGAACGCCACGTCGATGCCCATCTTGTACCCACAATCCTGTACCCACAATCATGGCGTAATCACCGTGACGTAATCATCGTCCCGTAATCACCTGAATGATTGCGGTACAACACAGTGAAGGTCACGCCGACCTCACTGATGACGCGTTCGCGTCACACGGTCGCTTGGCGAGGCGTCGTCACATCAGTCTTGACAACAGGTGCGAGGTGGTAGCTACACTAATGCTTCGGACGAGAGGCTAAAGACAGACATTGTAGACTGTCCATATGGCCTGAATACAGTTATGGAGATGAAGCCAAGGAAATTCACTATGATACAGGAGCGTACCTCTCATGTAGGATTCATAGCGCAAGAATTGTACGAAATCGTCCGAGAAGCAGTTGATATCGGAGCAAACGATGATTTAAATCAAGAAGGGTTTCCAATTAACCCATGGGGAATTGATCTAGCTAGCCTGACATCGGTTTTAGCGAGAGCGATCCAAGAGCAACAAGGTCAAATCGAGGAGCTAAAGAAAGAGGTTGCTCAGCTTAGAGAGCTTACAGCTTAAACGTGCGGCTTTTTTTGGGTTCGGAGTATGTCCAGACGCTACCGCCTGGTTTAGCAGCTTTGAACGCGCTGTCAGCGATAGGCGGGTCTTTGACGATCAACTTTCCCATGAGCGATTTCAACTCCTTTAGGTTGTTATTTGCCTCACGCTTGTAAGCGTGCTTGGTATCGATGAGTTTGGTATTAATGAACATGACCATAATTGGCTATACTAATACAAAAGGAAGAACACTTGAGCAGTAGTTGGCAAAATGCAAAGTGATTCGATTCAGGTCCTTAGTTCGCAACCGCGTGCTACCTCTAAGCCTGCTACTGGATACCTCTTACTGGGTACACCCTACTGGATTCTCTACTGGATACACAGTTACCTTATCCAATCAGAGAACGCCACGTCGATGCCCATCTTGTACCCACAATCCTGTACCCACAATCATGGCGTAATCACCGTGACGTAATCATCGTCCCGTAATCACCTGAATGATTGCGGTACAACACAGTGAAGGTCACGCCGACCTCACTGATGACGCGTTCGCGTCACACGGTCGCTTGGCGAGGCGTCGTCACATCAGTCTTGACAACACTCCCACTCGACTCGTCAGCGACCACGATGCCCAGCTTCGTCCTGAGCGCGTCGAACTGCGGCGCCGCGATCGGCTTCGTCATGATGTCCGCCAGCATGTCGAGTGTCGAAACATACTGCAACACCACTTGACCGTCTTCCACCTTCTCGCGCACGAAGTGGTAGCGAATGTCGATGTGCTTGGTGCGCTTGTGGAACTCCGGGTTCTTGGCCAACGCGATGGAGCCTTGGTTGTCCTCGTAGATCTTCACCGCTTCATCGCTCGCCATCTCGCCCAGCTCGCACAGAAACACCTTGAGCCACACCGCCTCCTGCGTGGCCTCCGACAGCGCCATGTACTCGGCTTCCGTCGACGAGAGCGCCACCGTGCGCTGCTTCTTGCTTCGCCAGCTGATGCATCCGCCGTTCATCATGAACGCGTAGCCGCTCGTACTCCGTCGAGACTCGATGTCGCCGGCCCAGTCCGCGTCCGAGTAGCCTTGCAGTCCGTCCTCGCTGCTCGCTTGAAACACGAGGCCGTGCGTCTTCGTGCCTCGGATGTAGCGGAAGACCCTCTTGAGCGCCTGCCAGTGTGTCGGACATGGGTCCGCTGCGAACTGGCTCAGCACTCCCACTGCCGCTGCGAGGTCCGGACGAGTCCCCACCATGAGATACATGAGGCAGCCCACGGCGTTCCGGTACGGAACATTCGCCATGGTCTCGTCGTGCTTGCAGCCTCCCTCGCACATGGCCTTGGTCAGCTTCAGACCCGGATCCTGCGGTGTCTTCACAGGGTTGCTCTCATCCATCTTGAACTTCTCGAGAATGTCCTTCGCGAACTTGGTCTGCCGCACCGACACCTTCCCAGTCGCCACATCTTGCTCGATCTCCATACCGAGCTGGCCTGGTTTCCATCAGTTGCTGTTGACTGTAGCGGCTGATGTTGAACTGGAAGTCGCCGCGCCACTGGTGTGGGCCATAATTCAATTCGCGCGTCCCGCAGCGCAGACCGTTTTCGCTCGGGAAGACGTACGGGGTATACATGTCTGACAATGGCAGATCCCAGCGGTCAAAACAGGCGGCAGTAAGGCGGGCCCAGGATGGCTCACATTGCGGCTGTGCCGGATACCATCGATGGTAAAGGTACAGCAACGCTGTTCTTGGACCGAGTGTTTCGACAACACGGACGCCCAGAGTCGATTTTCTCGGACCGACACCCCCGCTTCACGGGCAGCTTCTGGAGCGCGGTCTTTGCGGTGCTTGGCACCAAGCTGGACATGTCCACGGCGGACCATCCGCAGACCGATGGTCAGACAGAGCGCGTAAATCGCGTCGTCGAGGACGTGCTCCGCAGCATTTGCGCCAAGACGCCGAAGCGCTGGAGCGCCATGCTGCCACTCGTTGAGTTCGCGTTGAACAACGCCGTGCACGCCTCGACAGGCTACACGCCGTTCTACGTGAACAG
>NW_009258136.1:243991-248441 GCF_000149755.1 Phytophthora sojae | reverse complement strand
CGAAGTGTCCCTCGAGTCTTGACCATGCATCATGCGCGTCCTTCGCCGACCGCACCAGCGGCAGCTGCGAGTCCTCCAACGCGAGACAGACGATCGCCAGCGCCTTGCGCGACTTCTTGCGAAACGTCGCTTGGTCTGCCGCGGTCGTGCACTGCTCGAGCTTCACTTCCCCACTCGTCACTTCCCACAGTTCGCGCTCCTCCAGCACCATCTGCATCTTGAACTTCCATGTGTGGAAGTTGGTTCCGTCGAACTTGTTGATGCGGGCGGTCGCGGTCGGGGCGGCGTCCATGGCGAAGGCGTAGTCGGGGTCTTGGTCAGGGAAGACGGGGCTTGGGCTCATAACCAAAAGGAAGAACACTTGAGCAGTAGTTGGCAAAATGCAAAGTGATTCGATTCAGGTCCTTAGTTCGCAACCGCGTGCTACCTCTAAGCCTGCTACTGGATACCTCTTACTGGGTACACCCTACTGGATTCTCTACTGGATACACAGTTACCTTATCCAATCAGAGAACGCCACGTCGATGCCCATCTTGTACCCACAATCTTGGCGTAATCACCGTGACGTAATCATCGTCCCGTAATCACCTGAATGATTGCGGTACAACACAGTGAAGGTCACGCCGACCTCACTGATGACGCGTTCGCGTCACACGGTCGCTTGGCGAGGCGTCGTCACATCAGTCTTGACAACATCTTCCACCTTCTCGCGCACGAAGTGGTAGCGAATGTCGATGTGCTTGGTGCGCTTGTGGAACTCCGGGTTCTTGGCCAACGCGATGGAGCCTTGGTTGTCCTCGTAGATCTTCACCGCTTCATCGCTCGCCATCTCGCCCAGCTCGCACAGAAACACCTTGAGCCACACCGCCTCCTGCGTGGCCTCCGACAGCGCCATGTACTCGGCTTCCGTCGACGAGAGCGCCACCGTGCGCTGCTTCTTGCTTCGCCAGCTGATGCATCCGCCGTTCATCATGAACGCGTAGCCGCTCGTACTCCGTCGAGACTCGATGTCGCCGGCCCAGTCCGCGTCCGAGTAGCCTTGCAGTCCGTCCTCGCTGCTCGCTTGAAACACGAGGCCGTGCGTCTTCGTGCCTCGGATGTAGCGGAAGACCCTCTTGAGCGCCTGCCAGTGTGTCGGACATGGGTCCGCTGCGAACTGGCTCAGCACTCCCACTGCCGCTGCGAGGTCCGGACGAGTCCCCACCATGAGATACATGAGGCAGCCCACGGCGTTCCGGTACGGAACATTCGCCATGGTCTCGTCGTGCTTGCAGCCTCCCTCGCACATGGCCTTGGTCAGCTTCAGACCCGGATCCTGCGGTGTCTTCACAGGGTTGCTCTCATCCATCTTGAACTTCTCGAGAATGTCCTTCGCGAACTTGGTCTGCCGCACCGACACCTTCCCAGTCGCCACATCTTGCTCGATCTCCATACCGAGGAAGTACTTGAGCTGGCCCATGTCAGTCATCTCGAACCGGTCACTCAGCGCCTGCTTCGTGTCCTTCAGCGCCTGCTTCGTGTCCTTCAGCATCCCGTCGCTGCTGCTGGCGAGGACCAGATCGTCCACGTACAGTGCCACGAACCTCATGTCGTGATTGTCCCGCTTCAAGTAGATGCAGTGGTCGGACTCGCACTTCTTGAACCCCAGCTTCAACATGAACTCGTCGATCGTCTTGTTCCACATCCGCGGCGACTGCTTCAGGCCGTACAGCGAACGCTTGAGCCGGCACACGTAGTCGGGTCGATCTCCGTCCACATATCCGTCCGGCTGCGCCATGTAGATGTCCTCGTCCAACAAGCCGTTGAGGAACGCGGTCTTCACATCCATCTGGTGCACTGTGAGCTTGTACTTGGCCGCCAGACTCAGCAACACCCGAATCGACGTGAACTTGGCCACCGGCGCGAACGTCTCGTCGTAGTCGATGCCGTACTTCTGCGAGAACCCCTTCGCCACCAGTCGCGCCTTGAACCGCTCGATCTCTCCAGACTGGTTCTCCTTCACGCGGAACACCCATCTGCAGCCGATCGCCTTGCGTCCCTTCGGCAGTGGCACCAGGGTCCACGTCTCGTTCTTGCGGAGCGACTCCACCTCCGAGTCGCACGCCTCTTTCCACTTGTCTGCGTCGCTGGATTCCATCGCCGACTTGAACGTTGTCGGCATCTCTCCCACTGAATCCACGACGTACGCAGCCTCGAAGTCTTCCTTCTCTTGTGCTGCGGCAGACATCTCGTCCAGCGGCTGCTGTCGTCTCGGCACCGCATACCGCTTGGCACTCGGAACCTCCACGGCTTCCTCGAGCGACTGCGTGCGCGGGTGTCGCTTGCTGCCGGGTACAAAGTCTTGATTCCGCGCAGCTTCTTCTCTGTTCTCGTCTGATCCGGACTGAGTCTCTTCATCCGTGGTGTCTTCATCATCATCTGTCGGAAGACCCACCAACACCTCCTTCGAAGCGTAGTCGCGTCTCCCACCGTCGAAGACATCCTCCATGAACTGCGCGTCGCGGCTCACCAACACGCGACCGCTCTCGATCTCCTCAAACCGATACGCCTTCTCGTGCTCCGAGTACCCGAGGAAACGACAGCGCACCGACCGAGCGTCGAACTTCGACCGCTTCTCCTTCGGCACGTGCACGTACGCGTGGCACCCGAACACCTTGAGGTTGGCCAGCAAAGGCTTCTTGCCGGTCCAAACGTGGTGCGGCGACTTGTCGTGACTGATGGCGCGCGTCGGACACCGGTTGCGGAGGAACGTGGCCGTCATCACTGCTTCTCCCCAGTACTCCTTCGACAACCCGGCGTGCTCCAGCATGCAGCGCGCACATTCCACCAGCGTCCGATTCATTCGCTCGGCCACTCCGTTGAGCTGAGGCGTGTATGGCGGCGTGAACTTCTGCTCGATGCCGCGATCCGCACACAACTTGGCCATCGCACCCGAAGTGTACTCGCCGCCGTTGTCGCTCCGAAGCACCTTCACTCGCTTGCCGGTCTGCGTCTCAGCCAACGCGACGAACGCAGCGAACTTGGCAGCCACCTCCGACTTGTTCCGTAGCAGGTACACCACGCAGAAGTGCGACTTGTCGTCGATGAACGTGACGAAGTAGCGCTTGCCTCCGAACGTCGCCGTCTGCATCGGACCGCACACATCGCTGTGGACCACTTCCAGCACTTGCTTCGCACGGTTCGGCGACGACTTCATGAAGCTTACTCGCGTTTGCTTGCCGAGTGCGCACCCGTCGCACACCTCCCACTGCTTCACCGACGTCATTGGGATGCCAGTGCCGTAGCCCTTCTTGACGATGGCGTCGAGACCACCATGGCCGATGTGACCAAGTCGAAGGTGCCAGAGGTACGACGTGGTGTCCCCTTGGCGATTCTTCGAGCTTGCCGCATTGGCCTCGTCAGCAGGCGTCCTCGGCGTCATGCAGAGCTTGAACAGCCCTTTGCCTTCGCGAGCGCCGAGCTTCCACTTGATACCCTTCGTTTCCGCGAAGCACCCGTCGCTCTCGAAGGTCACTGGCCCGACGTCCTTGGTGAAGCGGCCGACGGAGAACAGGTTGCGCGACAGCTTCGGGATGTGCCACACACCCGTGAGCACACCCTTCTTCATGCCGCGCGGTGTCTGCATCGACATCACGATGTCGCCGCTCCCCACCGCCTGAACCACGCCGTCGTCCGCCAGATGCACGTCCACCGGAGAGATCTTCTTGTAGTTCTTCATGTACTCCTTCGAGTACGTCATGTGCTGCGTCGCACCTGAGTCAACCAGCCACATGCCGCTCAGCTTGGAGGCACCCGTGTCGCCACCAACCGAGAAGAGGAAGTCGCCAGAGTCATCTTCGACCTGCGCGACGTTCGCTCGTTGCGGCCTCTGCCGCTCCCCGTTCTCGCGGATCCGCACCGGACACTTGGCTATCCAATGTCCGTGCTCGCCGCAGTAGTGACAGGCGCTCGTCCTCTGCGCTTGCGCCTGCCGTCCCTTGCGCTTCCCGTTGTCGCTTGTCATGAACGCTTGACCTTGAGCGTGCGCGGTTCCGTCAGCACCGCCACCTTGTTCCTTGCGCTTCATGTCCTCGTGCAGGAGCCGAGACGTCACGAGCTCCCACGTCAGCGTGTCGGAACGCGATTCCAACGCCGTGATGAGGAACTGGTACGACTCGCTCAGACTGGCAAGAAGCGTGATCACCAAGTCGTCCTCGCTGACCGGAGCGCCGACCGCGTCGAGCTGTTCCGCCAGCGTCTTGAGCTTGTTAATGTGCTCCAGCACATCATCACCTTCGTCCATCGTTGTCGTGAAGAACCGTCGACGAAGAAAGAGCTTGTTCGCCAGGCTCTTCTTCTCGAAGTGTCCCTCGAGTCTTGACCATGCATCATGCGCGTCCTTCGCCGACCGCACCAGCGGCAGCTGCGAGTCCTCCATCGCGAGGCAGACGATCGCCAGCGCCTTGCGCGA
>NW_009258136.1:238262-241289 GCF_000149755.1 Phytophthora sojae | reverse complement strand
GTCTCAGCCAACGCGACGAACGCAGCGAACTTGGCAGCCACCTCCGACTTGTTCCGTAGCAGGTACACCACGCAGAAGTGCGACTTGTCGTCGATGAACGTGACGAAGTAGTGCTTGCCTCCGAACGTCGCCGTCTGCATCGGACCGCACACATCGCTGTGGACCACCTCCAGCACTTGCTTCGCACGGTTCGGCGACGACTTCATGAAGCTTACTCGCGTTTGCTTGCCGAGTGCGCACCCGTCGCACACCTTCCACTGCTTCACCGACGTCATTGGGATGCCAGTGCCGTAGCCCTTCTTGACGATGGCGTCGAGACCACCATGGCCGATGTGACCAAGTCGAAGGTGCCAGAGGTACGACGTGGTGTCCCCTTGGCGATTCTTCGAGCTTGCCGCATTGGCCTCGTCAGCAGGCGTCCTCGGCGTCATGCAGAGCTTGAACAGTCCTTTGCCTTCGCGAGCGCCGAGCTTCCACTTGAGACCCTTCGTTTCCGCGAAGCACCCGTCGCTCTCGAAGGTCACTGGCCCGACGTCCTTGGTGAAGCGGCCGACGGAGAACAGGTTGCGCGACAGCTTCGGGATGTGCCACACACCCGTGAGCACACCCTTCTTCATGCCGCGCGGTGTCTGCATCGACATCACGATGTCGCCGCTCCCCACCGCCTGAACCACGCCGTCGTCCGCCAGATGCACGTCCACCGGAGAGATCTTCTTGTAGTTCTTCATGTACTCCTTCGAGTACGTCATGTGCTGCGTCGCACCCGAGTCGACCAGCCACATGCCGCTCAGCTTGGAGGCACCCGTGTCGCCACCAACCGAGAAGAGGAAGTCGCCAGAGTCATCTTCGACCTGCGCGACGTTCGCTCGTTGCGGCCTCTGCCGCTCCCCGTTCTCGCGGATCCGCACCGGACACTTGGCGATCCAATGTCCGTGCTCGCCGCAGTAGTGACAGGCGCTCGTCCTCTGCGCTTGCGCCTGCCGTCCCTTGCGCTTCCCGTTGTCGCTTGTCATGAACGCTTGACCTTGAGCGTGCGCGGTTCCGTCAGCACCGCCTCCTTGTTCCTTGCGCTTCATGTCCTCGTGCAGGAGCCGAGACGTCACGAGCTCCCACGTCAGCGTGTCGGAACGCGATTCCAACGCCGTGATGAGGAACTGGTACGACTCGCTCAGACTGGCAAGAAGCGTGATCACCAAGTCGTCCTCGCTGACCGGAGCGCCGACCGCGTCGAGCTGTTCCGCCAGCGTCTTGAGCTTGTTAATGTTGTCAAGACTGATGTGACGACGCCCCGCCAAGCGACCGTGTGACGCGAACGCGTCATCAGTGAGGTCGGCGTGACCTTCACTGTGTGGTACCGAAATCATTCAGGTGATTACGGGACGATGATTACGTCACGGTGATTACGCCAAGATTGTGGGTACAAGATGGGCATCGACGTGGCGTTCTCTGATTGGATAAGGTAACTGTGTATCCAGTAGAGAATCCAGTAGGGTGTATCCAGTAAGAGGTATCCAGTAGCAGGCTTAGAGGTAGCACGCGGTTGCGAACTAAGGACCTGAATCGAATCACTTTGCATTTTGCCAACTACTGCTCAAGTGCTCTTCCTTTTGGTTATGAGCCCAAGCCCCGTCTTCCCTGACCAAGACCCCGACTACGCCTTCGCCATGGACGCCGCCCCGACCGCGACCGCCCGCATCAACAAGTTCGACGGAACCAACTTCCACACATGGAAGTTCAAGATGCAGATGGTGCTGGAGGAGCGCGAATTGTGGGAAGTGACGAGTGGGGAAGTGAAGCTCGAGCAGTGCACGACCGCGGCGGACCAAGCGACGTTTCGCAAGAAGTCGCGCAAGGCGCTGGCGATCGTCTGTCTCGCGATGGAGGACTCGCAGCTGCCGCTGGTGCGGTCGGCGAAGGACGCGCATGATGCATGGTCAAGACTCGAGGGACACTTCGAGAAGAAGAGCCTGGCGAACAAGCTCTTTCTTCGTCGACGGTTCTTCACGACAACGATGGACGAAGGTGATGATGTGCTGGAGCACATTAACAAGCTCAAGACGCTGGCGGAACAGCTCGACGCGGTCGGCGCTCCGGTCAGCGAGGACGACTTGGTGATCACGCTTCTTGCCAGTCTGAGCGAGTCGTACCAGTTCCTCATCACGGCGTTGGAATCGCGTTCCGACACGCTGACGTGGGAGCTCGTGACGTCTCGGCTCCTGCACGAGGACATGAAGCGCAAGGGACGGCAGGCGCAAGCGCAGAGGACGAGCGCCTGTCACTACTGCGGCGAGCACGGACATTGGATCGCCAAGTGTCCGGTGCGGATCCGCGAGAACGGGGAGCGGCAGAGGCCGCAACGAGCGAACGTCGCGCAGGTCGAAGATGACTCTGGCGACTTCCTCTTCTCGGTTGGTGGCGACACGGGTGCCTCCAAGCTGAGCGGCATGTGGCTGGTCGACTCGGGTGCGACGCAGCACATGACGTACTCGAAGGAGTACATGAAGAACTACAAGAAGATCTCTCCGGTGGACGTGCATCTGGCGGACGACGGCGTGGTTCAGGCGGTGGGGAGCGGCGACATCGTGATGTCGATGCAGACACCGCGCGGCATGAAGAAGGGTGTGCTCACGGGTGTGTGGCACATCCCGAAGCTGTCGCGCAACCTGTTCTCCGTCGGCCGCTTCACCAAGGACGTCGGGCCAGTGACCTTCGAGAGCGACGGGTGCTTCGCGGAAACGAAGGGTCTCAAGTGGAAGCTCGGCGCTCGCGAAGGCAAAGGACTGTTCAAGCTCTGCATGACGCCGAGGACGCCTGCTGACGAGGCCAATGCGGCAAGCTCGAAGAATCGCCAAGGGGACACCACGTCGTACCTCTGGCACCTTCGACTTGGTCACATCGGCCATGGTGGTCTCGACGCCATCGTCAAGAAGGGCTACGGCACTGGCATCCCAATGATGTCGGTGAAGCAGTGGGAGGTGTGCGACGGGTGCGCACTCGGCAAGCAAACGCGAGTAAGCTTCATGAAGT
>NW_009258136.1:226450-228551 GCF_000149755.1 Phytophthora sojae | reverse complement strand
AGCCGATGGAGCACACGAACTCGTCGAAGGTCTCGTTCCACCCTCGCGAAGCTTGCTTGAGACCGTAGATGGCCTTCACCAGTTCCAGGCAGTCGAAGTCACCATCCAGTTCGACGCCTTCCGGAACCACGCAGAAGACCACCTCCTTCATTATCCCGTACAGGAATGCTGTCACCACGTCGAGTTGGTCGAGGGGCCAGCCAAAATACTTAGCAATCGCGATCACCATGCGCAGCGTCACATACTTGACCACGGGCGAGAACGTCTCGGTGTAGTCAATGCCGTACTTCTGCTTGAAGCCCTTGGCCACGAGGCGCGCCTTGTACTTCTCGATCGAGCCGTCCGCTTTGCGCTTGATCTTGAACACCCACTTGGTATCGATGGCGCGTTGTCCGTTAGGCAACTTGGCAGCTCGAAACACACCACGCAGTCGCATCGACTTGAGCTCCGCGCGGATCGCTTTACGCCAGTGCATTTGATCAGAACCGTTCACAGCCTCTTGGAACGTCGTCGGCTCCGATAGATCGGCTGCTGCTTCCACTGGCACGCCAAAACACTGGAGGCGTCGAGTCGTCGTCTTCATCTTGGTCCCCAGACTTTTCTTCTTCGTCGGGGTCGGCTCGGCGCGAGGAGGATACGTCCGGCGCACTTGCTTTTTCTAAGCCAGCTCGGTGGCGAACGGGGCGCGATCTTCTGGCAGTGTTGTCGTCGCCACTCGGTCGGTACTTGCGCTTCCCCGCCTGCTTGAAGCTCGTTTGGCGCGGTCCATCGTTGTCATCCAGGTCCAGCGCGTCCAAGTCCAGCACAGCATCATCGACGTCTTCATCCGAAGTATGCGTCGAAAGTCCAAAGGTCGACTCATCGAAGTTGACATCGCGACTGATAACCACCTGCCCCGCCTCGATGTCATAAACTCGATACGCCTTGGACACTTCTTCGTAGCCGAGGAACAGCCCGGCGCGAGCCTTGGGGTCCCACTTGCGCCGTCTTTCCTTCGGCGTCAGGATGTACGTCTGGCATCCGAACACACGCATGTGCTTCACACTCGGCTTGGACTTGTAAACGATCTCGAACGGAGTCTTGTGTTCGATCTTGGGTGATGGCAGAAGATTCTTCACGTAGATGGCTGTCATGGCCGCATCAGCCCAGAAGCTCTTGTCCAGCTTGGCGTGATGCAGCATGCTGCGGCCAATCGTGACGATGGTCCGGATGGCGCGTTCTGCCGTGCCGTTGGTCTGGTGCGCGTACGGAACCGTGGTTTGCTGCTCGATGCCTTCGACTTCGTAGAAGGCCTTGAGCGAGTTGGTCGCGAACTCACGGGCTCCGTCGTGCCGCACAAACTTGACCTTCTTGCCGAACTGCGTCTGCACCTTCGTGACGTACATCTTGATGCAGTCCTCGCTCTCCGACTTGGCACGCAGGCAGAACCCCTTCATGCATCCGCTGGCTTCGTCCACGATCAGCAGCAGATACTTGCTGCCACCCAGTGACTCTTCTTCCATGGGGCCGCACACGTCGAAGTGGAGCAGCTCGAACGTGTCGTAGTGACGCTTGTCACGGTTGCTTGGGAACGGCTTCTGGACCATTTTCCCTTGCAGGCAGCCGCGACACACGCTTGGTCCACTCGACTTGGAAGGTGCCTTCGCGTCCTTGATCATGTTGTTGTCGACCATCTTGCGAAGCACCTCCACCGGAGCGTGACCCATACGCGCGTGTAAATCGACCGTCTTCCCACTGGTCGCCGCATTCGCCGATCGCTGAGGCGTCTGGAGCCAGTAGAGTCCATCCACGAGGTTTGCCGTCGCCACCACTTGCTTGGAGCCCTTGTGCGCAATCTGCATCTTGGTGCTGTCGAACACGACTTAGAACAGACCACTCTTGTTGATCTGTGGCACCGAAAGCAGATTTTTGCTCATGCTTGGGACGTACAGCGCGTTCTTGATCTCGATGTCGCGCTCGTCGCCGTTGGGCAGAACCACTCTTCCACGATGGTCCCCACACCCACGATGGCCGCCTTGTTGCCGTCGGCCACCGAAAGTTCGCCTTCATTCCGCTCAATCAAATGAGCGAACTTGGCCTTGTCGTTGCAGATGTGGTGCGT
>NW_009258136.1:218602-223671 GCF_000149755.1 Phytophthora sojae | reverse complement strand
ATGGTTGATTAGATGCACTAGGTGATAGGACGCAGGGTCGCGTGTCTATAACAGTAGGGTGTAAGCTCCAACAATTCAATCACTTCCGAATCTTCATTCTACCCCTCAAGTGCCTTCGCTCCGGTCCCGCCGTCTGCGACGTCCCTCCCCCCGCTTCGTCCGAGCTTCGTGTCCAAGATCCATACCTTCCATCATCTTCAGGTCGGTCTTCGTGCGTGCGATCAGCTCGGGCGAACTCCCGGTAATCAGTACGTCATCCACGTACACCAGTACAAGCACGTAGTGACCGTCCACCACCTTGATGTAGAGGCACGGATCGAAGGCCGACACTTGGAAGCCGATGGAGCACACGAACTCGTCGAAGGTCTCGTTCCACACTCGCGAAGCTTGCTTGAGACCGTAGATGGCCTTCACCAGTTCCAGGCAGTCGAAGTCACCATCCAGTTCGACGCCTTCCGGAACCACGCAGAAGACCACCTCCTTCATTATCCCGTACAGGAATGCTGTCACCACGTCGAGTTGGTCGAGGGGCCAGCCAAAATACTTAGCAATCGCGATCACCATGCGCAGCGTCACATACTTGACCACGGGCGAGAACGTCTCGGTGTAGTCAATGCCGTACTTCTGCTTGAAGCCCTTGGCCACGAGGCGCGCCTTGTACTTCTCGATCGAGCCGTCCGCTTTGCGCTTGATCTTGAACACCCACTTGGTATCGATGGCGCGTTGTCCGTTAGGCAACTTGGCAGCTCGAAACACACCACGCAGTCGCATCGACTTGAGCTCCGCGCGGATCGCTTTGCGCCAGTGCACTTGATCAGGACCGTTCACAGCCTCTTGGAACGTCGTCGGCTCCGATAGATCGGCTGCTGCTTCCACAGCGTTGGCACTGGCACGCCAAAACACTGGAGGCGTCGAGTCGTCGTCTTCATCTTGGTCCCCAGACTTTTCTTCTTCGTCGGGGTCGGCTCGGCGCGAGGAGGATACGTCCGGCGCACTTGCTTCTTCTAAGCCAGCTCGGTGGCGAACGGGGCGCGATCTTCTGGCAGTGTTGTCGTCGCCACTCGGTCGGTACTTGCGCTTCCCCGCCTGCTTGAAGCTCGTTTGGCGCGGTCCATCGTTGTCGTCCAGGTCCAGCGCGTCCAAGTCCAGCACAGCATCATCGACGTCTTCATCCGAAGTATGCGTCGAAAGTCCAAAGGTCGACTCATCGAAGTTGACATCGCGACTGATAACCACCTGCCCCGCCTCGATGTCATAAACTCAATACGCCTTGGACACTTCTTCGTAGCCGAGGAACAGCCCGGCGCGAGCCTTGGGGTCCCACTTGCGCCGTCTTTCCTTCGGCGTCAGGATGTACGTCTGGCATCCGAACACACGCATGTGCTTCACACTCGGCTTGGACTTGTAAACGATCGGAGTCTTGTGTTCGATCTTGGGTGATGGCAGACGATTCTTCACGTAGATGGCTGTCATGGCCGCCTCAGCCCAGAAGCTCTTGTCCAGCTTGGCGTGATGCAGCATGCTGCGGCCAATCGTGACGATGGTCCGGATGGCGCGTTCTGCCGTGCCGTTGGTCTGGTGCGCGTACGGAACCGTGGTTTGCTGCTCGATGTCTTCGGCTTCGTAGAAGGCCTTGAGCGAGTTGGTCGCGAACTCACGGGCTCCGTCGTGCCGCACAAACTTGACCTTCTTGCCGAACTGCGTCTGCACCTTCGTGACGTACATCTTGATGCAGTCCTCGCTCTCCGACTTGGCACGCAGGCAGAACCCCTTCATGCATCCGCTGGCTTCGTCCACGATCAGCAGCAGATACTTGCTGCCACCCAGTGACTCTTCTTCCATGGGGCCGCACACGTCGAAGTGGAGCAGCTCGAACGTGTCGTAGTGACGCTTGTCACAGTTGCTTGGGAACGGCTTCTGGACCATTTTCCCTTGCTGGCAGCCGCGACACACGCTTGGTCCACTCGACTTGGAAGGTGCCTTCGCGTCCTTGATCATGTTGTTGTCGACCATCTTGCGAAGCACCTCCACCGGAGCGTGACCCATACGCGCGTGTAAGTCGACCGTCTTCCCACTGGTCGCCGCATTCGCCGATCGCTGAGGCGTCTGGAGCCAGTAGAGTCCATCCACGAGGTTTGCCGTCGCCACCACTTGCTTGGAGCCCTTGTGCGCAATCTGCATCTTGGTGCTGTCGAACACGACTTGGAACAGACCACTCTTGTTGATCTGTGGCACCGAAAGCAGATTCTTGCTCGTGCTTGGGACGTACAGCGCGTTCTTGATCTCGATGTCGCGCTCGTCGCCGTTGGGCAGAACCACTCGTTCCACGATGGTCCCCACACCCATGATGGCCGCCTTGTTGCCGTCGGCCACCGAAAGTTCGCCTTCATTCCGCTCAATCAAATGAGCGAACTTGGCCTTGTCGTTGCAGATGTGGTGCGTTGCGCCGCTGTCGACCGCCCACAACCCGGACACATTCTTGCCCGTCGAAATGCCACACTCCAGTGAGACCGCGAACGCCACTCGATCATAGCCGTAGTCGTAGTTGTAGCTGGCGTCGTCGTTCCTCCACTGGGCATTGTTGGCCCCGAGTCCACGGCCATTGCCATTGCCGCCGCGTCTTGGGCCCCGATTCTCGTCCTTCTGCTTGGTCCAGCACTTGTCAATCGTGTGCCCCAATTTCCCGCAGTACGTACACTGGCGAGACTCTCGGTCGGTGTTGAACGCCTTGGCCGCATTCTCCGTCTTCACCGTCGCCGTCTCCTCGCCTTGTCTCTTGATGTGCTCATTCGTCAGCACCTTCACGACGTCTTGCGATCGTAGTTCAGCGCTGCTCATCTCCAAGTTCAGCACGACGTTCTCGTAGCTCTTGGGGAGGCTGCGCAACAGGCAGATCGCCACGTCCTCATCCTCCATCTTGGCGCCGATGCTGCTGAGCTTGGCGCTGATGTTGAGGACCTCGTTGCAATGATGCAAGACGTTGCCGCCTTCCGACATCTCCATGCTGAAGAGTTGGCGCTTCAGGTAGATGCGTCCAGCCTTCTGCGAACCACCGTACAGCGTCTTCAGGCGCGTCCACGCAACCCACGCTTCCTCGCAGTCGTCGACCACATGGTGGTAGTCCGCGTCCATGTGGAGCAACATCAGTCCGAACGCGATGTTGCTCGACTTGACGTAGTCGTCCTTGGCCCGCGAGTCCGTGAAGCTCGGCGTCGTCTCGCGGTTCACGACATGCCACGTCGACTTGGTCACGAACACGCCACGCATGTAGCGGTTCCACGTCGCGTAGTTGTCCCCGTTGAACTTGTCAATGGAGACCTTGGTCGAGGCGTCTTGGGCAGAGGACATGGTGCTTGGGCTCATAACCTTATGGAAGGTATGGATCTTGGACACGAAGCTCGGACGAAGCGGAGGGAGGGACGTCGCAGACGGCGGGACCGGAGCGAAGGCACTTGAGGGGTAGAATGAAGATTCGAAAGTGATTGAATTGTTGGAGCTTACACCCTACTGTTATAGACACGCGACCCTGCGTCCTATCACCTAGTGCATCTAATCAACCATCACTCACCGGTGTTCATCCAATCATCCTACTCGTCTAATCATCGGTGGCGTAAACAACTTACCGTAATCACCATAATCAACGTGGGTTCGGATTGGACCGGTTCGGGTTAACCGGTTAATGGGTACAACTGGTACACAGTACCCAAGACCAGCAACCCTCAATAGTTGAGGACCTCGTTGCAATGATGCAAGACGTTGCCGCCTTCCGACATCTCCATGCTGAAGAGTTGGCGCTTCAGGTAGATGCGTCCAGCCTTCTGCGAACCACCGTACAGCGTCTTCAGGCGCGTCCACGCAACCCACGCTTCCTCGCAGTCGTCGACCACATGGTGGTAGTCCGCGTCCATGTGGAGCAACATCAGTCCGAACGCGATGTTGCTCGACTTGACGTAGTCGTCCTTGGCCCGCGAGTCCGTGAAGCTCGGCGTCGTCTCGCGGTTCACGACATGCCACGTCGACTTGGTCAGGAACACGCCACGCATGTAGCGGTTCCACGTCGCGTAGTTGTCCCCGTTGAACTTGTCAATGGAGACCTTGGTCGAGGCGTCTTGGGCAGAGGACATGGTGCTTGGGCTCATAACCTGATGGAAGGTATGGATCTTGGACACGAAGCTCGGACGAAGCGGAGGGAGGGACGTCGCAGACGGCGGGACCGGAGCGAAGGCACTTGAGGGGTAGAATGAAGATTCGAAAGTGATTGAATTGTTGGAGCTTACAGCCTACTGTTATAGACACGCGACCCTGCGTCCTATCACCTAGTGCATCTAATCAACCATCACTCACCGGTGTTCATCCAATCATCCTACTCGTCTAATCATCGGTGGCGTAAACAACTTACCGTAATCACCATAATCAACGTGGGTTCGGATTGGACCGGTTCGGGTTAACCGGTTAATGGGTACAACTGGTACACAGTACCCAAGACCAGCAACCCTCAATACGCCCCCTCAATGCGAAGTCCCACGAATGCCGAGAGCCACCGTCAGATCCGTGTGGTGTGGTCCCGCAAGCGCGTTCGTCATGATGTCCGCTAGCATCACAGAAGTCTCGCAGTACTGGAGCTTGACTTCGCCGCGCTTGACTTCATCGCGGATGTGGTGGTACTTGATGTCGATGTGCTTGGCGCGACCGTGGTTCACTGGGTTCTTCGTCATCTTGATGCACGACTGGTTGTCTTCGCGGATCATGAGTTCGGGTCCAGTCTCATTAGCGGCCGCCAGAACCTCGCATAGCAGGCGATGAATCCACTTGCCTTCTTGGATAGCCAGACTGAGCGCGATGTACTCCGCTTCATTGCTTCTTGCTTCCCCAGCTCACAGGCGCACTCATGAGCATGAACGTGTAGCCTGAAGTGGACTTGCGGTCGGCGAGGTCGCCGGCCCAGTCCGCGTCCGAGTAGCCACGAAAGTCGATCTTGTCGCCCGGCTTGAAGCAGATCCCATGCGTCTTGGTGCCTTGCAGGTAGCGAAAGATACGCTTGACCGCAACCCAGTGTTCCTCTTGGGGGT
>NW_009258136.1:211269-216272 GCF_000149755.1 Phytophthora sojae | reverse complement strand
CACCAGTCGTGCATCAAGATGACGAAGAACCCAGTGAACCACGGTCGCGCCAAGCACATCGACATCAAGTACCACCACATCCGCGATGAAGTCAAGCGCGGCGAAGTCAAGCTCCAGTACTGCGAGACTTCTGTGATGCTAGCGGACATCATGACGAAGGCGCTTACGGGACCACGCCACACGGATCTGACGGTGGCTCTCGGCATTCGTGGGACTTCACATTGAGGGGGCGTATTGAGGGTTGCTGGTCTTGGGTACTGTGTACCAGTTGTACCCATTAACCGGTTAACCCGAACCGGTCCAATCCGAACCCACGTTGATTATGGTGATTACGGTAAGTTGTTTACGCCACCGATGATTAGACGAGTAGGATGATTGGATGAACATGGTTGATTAGATGCACTAGGTGGAAGGACGCAGGGTCGCGTGTCTATAACAGTAGGGTGTAAGCTCCAACAATTCAATCACTTTCGAATCTTCATTCTACCCCTCAAGTGCCTTCGCTCCGGTCCCGCCGTCTGCGACGTCCCTCCCTCCGCTTCGTCCGAGCTTCGTGTCCAAGATCCATACCTTCCATCAGGTTATGAGCCCAAGCACCATGTCCTCTGCCCAAGACGCCTCGACCAAGGTCTCCATTGACAAGTTCAACGGGGACAACTACGCGACGTGGAACCGCTACATGCGTGGCGTGTTCCTGACCAAGTCGACGTGGCATGTCGTGAACCGCGAGACGACGCCGAGCTTCACGGACTCGCGGGCCAAGGACGACTACGTCAAGTCGAGCAACATCGCGTTCGGACTGATGTTGCTCCACATGGACGCGGACTACCACCATGTGGTCGACGACTGCGAGGAAGCGTGGGTTGCGTGGACGCGCCTGAAGACGCTGTACGGTGGTTCGCAGAAGGCTGGACGCATCTACCTGAAGCGCCAACTCTTCAGCATGGAGATGTCGGAAGGCGGCAACGTCTTGCATCATTGCAACGAGGTCCTCAACTATTGAGGGTTGCTGGTCTTGGGTACTGTGTACCAGTTGTACCCATTAACCGGTTAACCCGAACCGGTCCAATCCGAACCCACGTTGATTATGGTGATTACGGTAAGTTGTTTACGCCACCGATGATTAGACGAGTAGGATGATTGGATGAACACCGGTGAGTGATGGTTGATTAGATGCACTAGGTGATAGGACGCAGGGTCGCGTGTCTATAACAGTAGGGTGTAAGCTCCAACAATTCAATCACTTTCGAATCTTCATTCTACCCCTCAAGTGCCTTCGCTCCGGTCCCGCCGTCTGCGACGTCCCTCCCTCCGCTTCGTCCGAGCTTCGTGTCCAAGATCCATACCTTCCATCAGGTTATGAGCCCAAGCACCATGTCCTCTGCCCAAGACGCCTCGACCAAGGTCTCCATTGACAAGTTCAACGGGGACAACTACGCGACGTGGAACCGCTACATGCGTGGCGTGTTCCTGACCAAGTCGACGTGGCATGTCGTGAACCGCGAGACGACGCCGAGCTTCACGGACTCGCGGGCCAAGGACGACTACGTCAAGTCGAGCAACATCGCGTTCGGACTGATGTTGCTCCACATGGACGCGGACTACCACCATGTGGTCGACGACTGCGAGGAAGCGTGGGTTGCGTGGACGCGCCTGAAGACGCTGTACGGTGGTTCGCAGAAGGCTGGACGCATCTACCTGAAGCGCCAACTCTTCAGCATGGAGATGTCGGAAGGCGGCAACGTCTTGCATCATTGCAACGAGGTCCTCAACTATTGAGGGTTGCTGGTCTTGGGTACTGTGTACCAGTTGTACCCATTAACCGGTTAGCCCGAACCGGTCCAATCCGAACCCACGTTGATTATGGTGATTACGGTAAGTTGTTTACGCCACCGATGATTAGACGAGTAGGATGATTGGATGAACACCGGTGAGTGATGGTTGATTAGATGCACTAGGTGATAGGACGCAGGGTCGCGTGTCTATAACAGTAGGGTGTAAGCTCCAACAATTCAATCACTTTCGAATCTTCATTCTACCCCTCAAGTGCCTTCGCTCCGGTCCCGCCGTCTGCGACGTCCCTCCCTCCGCTTCGTCCGAGCTTCGTGTCCAAGATCCATACCTTCCATCAGGTTATGAGCCCAAGCACCATGTCCTCTGCCCAAGACGCCTCGACCAAGGTCTCCATTGACAAGTTCAACGGGGACAACTACGCGACGTGGAACCGCTACATGCGTGGCGTGTTCCTGACCAAGTCGACGTGGCATGTCGTGAACCGCGAGACGACGCCGAGCTTCACGGACTCGCGGGCCAAGGACGACTACGTCAAGTCGAGCAACATCGCGTTCGGACTGATGTTGCTCCACATGGACGCGGACTACCACCATGTGGTCGACGACTGCGAGGAAGCGTGGGTTGCGTGGACGCGCCTGAAGACGCTGTACGGTGGTTCGCAGAAGGCTGGACGCATCTACCTGAAGCGCCAACTCTTCAGCATGGAGATGTCGGAAGGCGGCAACGTCTTGCATCATTGCAACGAGGTCCTCAACTATTGAGGGTTGCTGGTCTTGGGTACTGTGTACCAGTTGTACCCATTAACCGGTTAGCCCGAACCGGTCCAATCCGAACCCACGTTGATTATGGTGATTACGGTAAGTTGTTTACGCCACCGATGATTAGACGAGTAGGATGATTGGATGAACACCGGTGAGTGATGGTTGATTAGATGCACTAGGTGATAGGACGCAGGGTCGCGTGTCTATAACAGTAGGGTGTAAGCTCCAACAATTCAATCACTTTCGAATCTTCATTCTACCCCTCAAGTGCCTTCGCTCCGGTCCCGCCGTCTGCGACGTCCCTCCCTCCGCTTCGTCCGAGCTTCGTGTCCAAGATCCATACCTTCCATCAGGTTATGAGCCCAAGAAAAGGAAGAGCACTTGAGCAGTAGTTGGCAAAATGCAAAGTGATTCGATTCAGGTCCTTAGTTCGCAACCGCGTGCTACCTCTAAGCCTGCTACTGGATACCTCTTACTGGATACACCCTACTGGATTCTCTACTGGATACACAGTTACCTTATCCAATCAGAGAACGCCACGTCGATGCCCATCTTGTACCCACAATCTTGGCGTAATCACCGTGACGTAATCATCGTCCCGTAATCACCTGAATGATTGCGGTACAACACAGTGAAGTTCACGTCACACGGTCGCTTGGCGGGGCGTCGTCACATCAGTCTTGACAACACTCCCACTCGACTCGTCAGCGACCACGATGCCCAGCTTCGTCCTGAGCGCGTCGAACTGCGGCGCCGCGATCGGCTTCGTCATGATGTCCGCCAGCATGTCGAGTGTCGAAACATACTGCAACACCACTTGACCGTCTTCCACCTTCTCGCGCACGAAGTGGTAGCGAATGTCGATGTGCTTGGTGCGCTTGTGGAACTCTGGGTTCTTGGCCAACGCGATGGAGCCTTGGTTGTCCTCGTAGATCTTCACCGCTTCATTGCTCGCCATCTCGCCCAGCTCGCACAGAAACACCTTGAGCCACACCGCCTCCTGCGTGGCCTCCGACAGCGCCATGTACTCGGCTTCCGTCGACGAGAGCGCCACCGTGCGCTGCCTCTTGCTTCGCCAGCTGATGCATCCGCCGTTCATCATGAACGCGTAGCCGCTCGTACTCCGTCGAGACTCGATGTCGCCGGCCCAGTCCGCGTCCGAGTAGCCTTGCAGTCCGTCCTCGCTGCTCGCTTGAAACACGAGGCCGTGCGTCTTCGTGCCTCGGATGTAGCGGAAGACCCTCTTGAGCGCCTGCCAGTGTGTCGGACATGGGTCCGCTGCGAACTGGCTCAGCACTCCCACTGCCGCTGCGAGGTCCGGACGACTCCCCACCATGAGATACATGAGGCAGCCCACGGCGTTCCGGTACGGAACATTCGCCATGGTCTCGTCGTGCTTGCAGCCTCCCTCGCACATGGCCTTGGTCAGCTTCAGACCCGGATCCTGCGGTGTCTTCACAGGGTTGCTCTCATCCATCTTGAACTTCTCGAGAATGTCCTTCGCGAACTTGGTCTGCCGCACCGACACCTTCCCAGTCGCCACATCTTGCTCGATCTCCATACCGAGAAAGTACTTGAGCTGGCCCATGTCGGTCATCTCGAACCGGTCACTCAGCGCCTGCTTCGTGTCCTTCAGCATCCCGTCGCTGCTGCTGGCGAGGACCAGATCGTCCACGTACAGTGCCACGAACATCATGTCGTGATTGTCCCGCTTCAAGTAGATGCAGTGGTCGGACTCGCACTTCTTGAACCCCAGCTTGTACTTGGCCGCCAGACTCAGCAACACCCGAATCGACGTGAACTTGGCCACCGGCGCGAACGTCTCGTCGTAGTCGATGCCGTACTTCTGCGAGAACCCCTTCGCCACCAGTCGCGCCTTGAACCGCTCGATCTCTCCAGACTGGTTCTCCTTCACGCGGAACACCCATCTGCAGCCGATCGCCTTGCGTCCCTTCGGCAGTGGTACCAGGGTCCACGTCTCGTTCTTGCGGAGCGACTCCACCTCCGAGTCGCACGCCTCTTTCCACTTGTCTGCGTCGCTGGATTCCATCGCCGACTTGAACGTTGTCGGCATCTCTCCCACTGAATCCACGACGTACGCAGCCTCGAAGTCTTCCTTCTCTTGTGCTGCGGCAGACATCTCGTCCAGCGGCTGCTGTCGTCTCGGCACCGCATACCGCTTGGCACTCGGAACCTCCACGGCTTCCTCGAGCGACTGCGTGCGCGGGTGTCGCTTGCTGCCGGGTACAAAGTCTTGATTCCGCGCAGCTTCTTCTCTGTTCTCGTCTGATCCGGACTGAGTCTCTTCATCCGTGGTGTCTTCATCATCATCTGTCGGAAGACCCACCAACACCTCCTTCGAAGCGTAGTCGCGTCTCCCACCGTCGAAGACATCCTCCATGAACTGCGCGTCGCGGCTCACCAACACGCGACCGCTCTCGATCTCCT
>NW_009258136.1:202735-207344 GCF_000149755.1 Phytophthora sojae | reverse complement strand
GAGGAAGCGTGGGTTGCGTGGACGCGCCTGAAGACGCTGTACGGTGGTTCGCAGAAGGCTGGACGCATCTACCTGAAGCGCCAACTCTTCAGCATGGAGATGTCGGAAGGCGGCAACGTCTTGCATCATTGCAACGAGGTCCTCAACATCAGCGCCAAGCTCAGCAGCATCGGCGCCAAGATGGAGGATGAGGACGTGGCGATCTGCCTGTTGCGCAGCCTCCCCAAGAGCTACGAGAACGTCGTGCTGAACTTGGAGATGAGCAGCGCTGAACTACGATCGCAAGACGTCGTGAAGGTGCTGACGAATGAGCACATCAAGAGACAAGGCGAGAAGACGGCGACGGTGAAGACGGAGAATGCGGCCAAGGCGTTCAACACCGACCGAGAGTCTCGCCAGTGTACGTACTGCGGGAAATTGGGGCACACGATTGACAAGTGCTGGACCAAGCAGAAGGACGAGAATCGGGGCCCAAGACGCGGCGGCAATGGCAATGGCCGTGGACGCGGGGCCAACAATGCCCAGTGGAGGAACGACGACGCCAGCTACAACTACGACTACGGCTATGATCGAGTGGCGTTCGCGGTCTCACTGGAGTGTGGCATTTCGACGGGCAAGAATGTGTCCGGGTTGTGGGCGGTCGACAGCGGCGCAACGCACCACATCTGCAACGACAAGGCCAAGTTCGCTCATTTGATTGAGCGGAATGAAGGCGAACTTTCGGTGGCCGACGGCAACAAGGCGGCCATCATGGGTGTGGGGACCATCGTGGAACGAGTGGTTCTGCCCAACGGCGACGAGCGCGACATCGAGATCAAGAACGCGCTGTACGTCCCAAGCATGAGCAAGAATCTGCTTTCGGTGCCACAGATCAACAAGAGTGGTCTGTTCCAAGTCGTGTTCGACAGCACCAAGATGCAGATTGCGCACAAGGGCTCCAAGCAAGTGGTGGCGACGGCAAACCTCGTGGATGGACTCTACTGGCTCCAGACGCCTCAGCGATCGGCGAATGCGGCGACCAGTGGGAAGACGGTCGACTTACACGCGCGTATGGGTCACGCTCCGGTGGAGGTGCTTCGCAAGATGGTCGACAACAACATGATCAAGGACGCGAAGGCACCTTCCAAGTCGAGTGGACCAAGCGTGTGTCGCGGCTGCCAGCAAGGGAAAATGGTCCAGAAGCCGTTCCCAAGCAACCGTGACAAGCGTCACTACGACACGTTCGAGCTGCTCCACTTCGACGTGTGCGGCCCCATGGAAGAAGAGTCACTGGGTGGCAGCAAGTATCTGCTGCTGATCGTGGACGAAGCCAGCGGATGCATGAAGGGGTTCTGCCTGCGTGCCAAGTCGGAGAGCGAGGACTGCATCAAGATGTACGTCACGAAGGTGCAGACGCAGTTCGGCAAGAAGGTCAAGTTTGTGCGGCACGACGGAGCCCGTGAGTTCGCGACCAACTCGCTCAAGGCCTTCTACGAAGTCGAAGGCATCGAGCAGCAAACCACGGTTCCGTACGCGCACCAGACCAACGGCACGGCAGAACGCGCCATCCGGACCATCGTCACGATTGGCCGCAGCATGCTGCATCACGCCAAGCTGGACAAGAGCTTCTGGGCTGAGGCGGCCATGACAGCCATCTACGTGAAGAATCGTCTGCCATCACCCAAGATCGAACACAAGACTCCGTTCGAGATCGTTTACAAGTCCAAGCCGAGTGTGAAGCACATGCGTGTGTTCGGATGCCAGACGTACATCCTGACGCCGAAGGAAAGACGGCGCAAGTGGGACCCCAAGGCTCGCGCCGGGCTGTTCCTCGGCTACGAAGAAGTGTCCAAGGCGTATCGAGTTTATGACATCGAGGCGGGGCAGGTGGTTATCAGTCGCGATGTCAACTTCGATGAGTCGACCTTTGGACTTTCGACACATACTTCGGATGAAGACGTCGATGATGCTGTGCTGGACTTGGACGCGCTGGACCTGGACGACAACGATGGACCGCGCCAAACGAGCTTCAAGCAGGCGGGGAAGCGCAAGTACCGACCGAGTGGCGACGACAACACTGCCAGAAGATCGCGCCCCGTTCGCCACCGAGCTGGCTTAGAAGAAGCAAGTGCGCCGGACGTATCCTCCTCGCGCCGAGCCGACCCCGACGAAGAAGAAAAGTCTGGGGACCAAGATGAAGACGACGACTCGACGCCTCCAGTGTTTTGGCGTGCCAGTGCCAACGCTGTGGAAGCAGCAGCCGATCTATCGGAGCCGACGACGTTCCAAGAGGCTGTGAACGGTCCTGATCAAGTGCACTGGCGCAAAGCGATCCGCGCGGAGCTCAAGTCGATGCGACTGCGTGGTGTGTTTCGAGCTGCCAAGTTGCCTAACGGACAACGCGCCATCGATACCAAGTGGGTGTTCAAGATCAAGCGCAAAGCGGACGGCTCGATCGAGAAGTACAAGGCGCGCCTCGTGGCCAAGGGCTTCAAGCAGAAGTACGGCATTGACTACACCGAGACGTTCTCGCCCGTGGTCAAGTATGTGACGCTGCGCATGGTGATCGCAATTGCTAAGTATTTTGGCTGGCCCCTCGACCAACTCGACGTGGTGACGGCATTCCTGTACGGGATAATGAAGGAGGTGGTCTTCTGCGTGGTTCCGGAAGGCGTCGAACTGAATGGTGACTTCGACTGCCTGGAACTGGTGAAGGCCATCTACGGTCTCAAGCAAGCTTCGCGAGTGTGGAACGAGACCTTCGACGAGTTCGTGTGCTCCATCGGCTTCCAAGTGTCGGCCTTCGATCCGTGCCTCTACATCAAGGTGGTGGACGGTCACTGCGTGCTTGTACTGGTGTACGTGGATGACGTACTGATTACCGGGAGTTCGCCCGAGCTGATCGCACGCACGAAGACCGACCTGAAGACGCGCTTCGAGATGACCGACAGCGGCAAGTGCGCGTTTGTTCTTGGGATCGAGTTGGTGGACGGCCCGGACGGCAGCGTGACCATGTGCCAGCGGCGATACGTGGACGACATCCTGAAGCGCTTCGCCATGGACGAGTGCAAGGCCGTGGTGAGTCCGGTGGACATGAGCACTCGACTGGTTCCAAGCGACGCGGCGACCAAGGTGAACGCTCCGTTTCGCGAAGCTGTTGGTGCTCTGATGCACCTGATGACCGCCACGCGCCCAGACATCGCGTACGCCGTTGGCTATGTATCGCGCTTCATGGAGAACCCCCAAGAGGAACACTGGGTTGCGGTCAAGCGTATCTTTCGCTACCTGCAAGGCACCAAGACGCATGGGATCTGCTTCAAGCCGGGCGACAAGATCGACTTTCGTGGCTACTCGGACGCGGACTGGGCCGGCGACCTCGCCGACCGCAAGTCCACTTCAGGCTACACGTTCATGCTCATGAGTGCGCCTGTGAGCTGGGGAAGCAAGAAGCAATGAAGCGGAGTACATCGCGCTCAGTCTGGCTATCCAAGAAGGCAAGTGGATTCATCGCCTGCTATGCGAGATTCTGGCGGCCGCTAATGAGACTGGACCCGAACTCATGATCCGCGAAGACAACCAGTCGTGCATCAAGATGACGAAGAACCCAGTGAACCACGGTCGCGCCAAGCACATCGACATCAAGTACCACCACATCCGCGATGAAGTCAAGCGCGGCGAAGTCAAGCTCCAGTACTGCGAGACTTCTGTGATGCTAGCGGACATCATGACGAAGGCGCTTGCGGGACCACGCCACACGGATCTGACGGTGGCTCTCGGCATTCGTGGGACTTCGCATTGAGGGGGCGTATTGAGGGTTGCTGGTCTTGGGTACTGTGTACCAGTTGTACCCATTAACCGGTTAACCCGAACCGGTCCAATCCGAACCCACGTTGATTATGGTGATTACGGTAAGTTGTTTACGCCACCGATGATTAGACGAGTAGGATGATTGGATGAACACCGGTGAGTGATGGTTGATTAGATGCACTAGGTGATAGGACGCAGGGTCGCGTGTCTATAACAGTAGGGTGTAAGCTCCAACAATTCAATCACTTTCGAATCTTCATTCTGTTGTCAAGACTGATGTGACGACGCCCCGCCAAGCGACCGTGTGACGCGAACGCGTCATCAGTGAGGTCGGCGTGACCTTCACTGTGTGGTACCGAAATCATTCAGGTGATTACGGGACGATGATTACGTCACGGTGATTACGCCAAGATTGTGGGTACAAGATGGGCATCGACGTGGCGTTCTCTGATTGGATAAGGTAACTGTGTATCCAGTAGAGAATCCAGTAGGGTGTATCCAGTAAGAGGTATCCAGTAGCAGGCTTAGAGGTAGCACGCGGTTGCGAACTAAGGACCTGAATCGAATCACTTTGCATTTTGCCAACTACTGCTCAAGTGCTCTTCCTTTTGGTTATGAGCCCAAGCCCCGTCTTCCCTGACCAAGACCCCGACTGCGCCTTCGCCATGGACGCCGCCCCGACCGCGACCGCCCGCATCAACAAGTTCGACGGAACCAACTTCCACACATGGAAGTTCAAGATGCAGATGGTGCTGGAGGAGCGCGAACTGTGGGAAGTGACGAGTGGGGAAGTGAAGCTCGAGCAGTGCACGACCGCGGCGGA
>NW_009258136.1:181695-202635 GCF_000149755.1 Phytophthora sojae | reverse complement strand
GAAGCGGAGTACATCGCGCTCAGTCTGGCTATCCAAGAAGGCAAGTGGATTCATCGCCTGCTATGCGAGATTCTGGCGGCCGCTAATGAGACTGGACCCGAACTCATGATCCGCGAAGACAACCAGTTGTGCATCAAGATGACGAAGAACCCAGTGAACCACGGTCGCGCCAAGCATATCGACACCAAGTACCACCACATCCGCGATGAAGTCAAGCACGGCGAAGTCAAGCTCCAGTACTGCGAGACTTCTGTGATGCTAGCGGACATCATGACGAAGGCGCTTGCGGGACCACGCCACACGGATCTGACAGTGGCTCTCGGCATTCGTGGGACTTCGCATTGAGGGGGCGTATTGAGGGTTGCTGGTCTTGGGTACTGTGTACCAGTTGTACCCATTAACCGGTTAACCCGAACCGGTCCAATCCGAACCCACGTTGATTATGGTGATTACGGTAAGTTGTTTACGCCACCGATGATTAGACGAGTAGGATGATTGGATGAACACCGGTGAGTGATGGTTGATTAGATGCACTAGGTGATAGGACGCAGGGTCGCGTGTCTATAACAGTAGGGTGTAAGCTCCAACAATTCAATCACTTTCGAATCTTCATTCTACCCCTCAAGTGCCTTCGCTCCGGTCCCGCCGTCTGCGACGTCCCTCCCTCCGCTTCGTCCGAGCTTCGTGTCCAAGATCCATACCTTCCATCAGGTTATGAGCCCAAGCACCATGTCCTCTGCCCAAGACGCCTCGACCAAGGTCTCCATTGACAAGTTCAACGGGGACAACTACGCGACGTGGAACCGCTACATGCGTGGCGTGTTCCTGACCAAGTCGTCGTGGCATGTCGTGAACCGCGAGACGACGCCGAGCTTCACGGACTCGCGGGCCAAGTACGACTACGTCAAGTCGAGCAACATCGCGTTCGGACTGATGTTGCTCCACATGGACGCGGACTACCACCATGTGGTCGACGACTGCGAGGAAGCGTGGGTTGCGTGGACGCGCCTGAAGACGCTGTACGGTGGTTCGCAGAAGGCTGGACGCATCTACCTGAAGCGCCAACTCTTCAGCATGGAGATGTCGGAAGGCGGCAACGTCTTGCATCATTGCAACGAGGTCCTCAACATCAGCGCCAAGCTCAGCAGCATCGGCGCCAAGATGGAGGATGAGGACGTGGCGATCTGCCTGTTGCGCAGCCTCCCCAAGAGCTACGAGAACGTCGTGCTAAACTTGGAGATGAGCAGCGCTGAACTACGATCGCAAGACGTCGTGAAGGTGCTGACGAATGAGCACATCAAGAGACAAGGCGAGAAGACGGCGACGGTGAAGACGGAGAATGCGGCCAAGGCGTTCAACACCGACCGAGAGTCTCGCCAGTGTACGTACTGCGGGAAATTGGGGCACACGATTGACAAGTGCTGGACCAAGCAGAAGGACGAGAATCGGGGCCCAAGACGCGGCGGCAATGGCAATGGCCGTGGACGCGGGGCCAACAATGCCCAGTGGAGGAACGACGACGCCAGCTACAACTACGACTACGGCTATGATCGAGTGGCGTTCGCGGTCTCACTGGAGTGTGGCATTTCGACGGGCAAGAATGTGTCCGGGTTGTGGGCGGTCGACAGCGGCGCAACGCACCACATCTGCAACGACAAGGCCAAGTTCGCTCATTTGATTGAGCGGAATGAAGGCGAACTTTCGGTGGCCGACGGCAACAAGGCGGCCATCATGGGTGTGGGGACCATCGTGGAACGAGTGGTTCTGCCCAACGGCGACGAGCGCGACATCGAGATCAAGAACGCGCTGTACGTCCCAAGCATGAGCAAGAATCTGCTTTCGGTGCCACAGATCAACAAGAGTGGTCTGTTCCAAGTCGTGTTCGACAGCACCAAGATGCAGATTGCGCACAAGGGCTCCAAGCAAGTGGTGGCGACGGCAAACCTCGTGGATGGACTCTACTGGCTCCAGACGCCTCAGCGATCGGCGAATGCGGCGACCAGTGGGAAGACGGTCGACTTACACGCGCGTATGGGTCACGCTCCGGTGGAGGTGCTTCGCAAGATGGTCGACAACAACATGATCAAGGACGCGAAGGCACCTTCCAAGTCGAGTGGACCAAGCGTGTGTCGCGGCTGCCAGCAAGGGAAAATGGTCCAGAAGCCGTTCCCAAGCAACCGTGACAAGCGTCACTACGACACGTTCGAGCTGCTCCACTTCGACGTGTGCGGCCCCATGGAAGAAGAGTCACTGGGTGGCAGCAAGTATCTGCTGCTGATCATGGACGAAGCCAGCGGATGCATGAAGGGATTCTGCCTGCGTGCCAAGTCGGAGAGCGAGGACTGCATCAAGATGTACGTCACGAAGGTGCAGACGCAGTTCGGCAAGAAGGTCAAGTTTGTGCGGCACGACGGAGCCCGTGAGTTCGCGACCAACTCGCTCAAGGCCTTCTACGAAGTCGAAGGCATCGAGCAGCAAACCACGGTTCCGTACGCGCACCAGACCAACGGCACGGCAGAACGCGCCATCCGGACCATCGTCACGATTGGCCGCAGCATGCTGCATCACGCCAAGCTGGACAAGAGCTTCTGGGCTGAGGCGGCCATGACAGCCATCTACGTGAAGAATCGTCTGCCATCACCCAAGATCGAACACAAAACTCCGTTCGAGATCGTTTACAAGTCCAAGCCGAGTGTGAAGCACATGCGTGTGTTCGGATGCCAGACGTACATCCTGACGCCGAAGGAAAGACGGCGCAAGTGGGACCCCAAGGCTCGCGCCGGGCTGTTCCTCGGCTACGAAGAAGTGTCCAAGGCGTATCGAGTTTATGACATCGAGGCGGGGCAGGTGGTTATCAGTCGCGATGTCAACTTCGATGAGTCGACCTTTGGACTTTCGACGCATACTTCGGATGAAGACGTCGATGATGCTGTGCTGGACTTGGACGCGCTGGACCTGGACGACAACGATGGACCGCGCCAAACGAGCTTCAAGCAGGCGGGGAAGCGCAAGTACCGACCGAGTGGCGACGACAACACTGCCAGAAGATCGCGCCCCGTTCGCCACCGAGCTGGCTTAGAAGAAGCAAGTGCGCCGGACGTATCCTCCTCGCGCCGAGCCGACCCCGACGAAGAAGAAAAGTCTGGGGACCAAGATGAAGACGACGACTCGACGCCTCCAGTGTTTTGGCGTGCCAGTGCCAACGCTGTGGAAGCAGCAGCCGATCTATCGGAGCCGACGACGTTCCAAGAGGCTGTAAACGGTCCTGATCAAGTGCACTGGCGCAAAGCGATCCGCGCGGAGCTCAAGTCGATGCGACTGCGTGGTGTGTTTCGAGCTGCCAAGTTGCCTAACGGACAACGCGCCATCGATACCAAGTGGGTGTTCAAGATCAAGCGCAAAGCGGACGGCTCGATCGAGAAGTACAAGGCGCGCCTCGTGGCCAAGGGCTTCAAGCAGAAGTACGGCATTGACTACACCGAGACGTTCTCGCCCGTGGTCAAGTATGTGACGCTGCGCATGGTGATCGCAATTGCTAAGTATTTTGGCTGGCCCCTCGACCAACTCGACGTGGTGACAGCATTCCTGTACGGGATAATGAAGGAGGTGGTCTTCTGCGTGGTTCCGGAAGGCGTCGAACTGAATGGTGACTTCGACTGCCTGGAACTGGTGAAGGCCATCTACGGTCTCAAGCAAGCTTCGCGAGTGTGGAACGAGACCTTCGACGAGTTCGTGTGCTCCATCGGCTTCCAAGTGTCGGCCTTCGATCCGTGCCTCTACATCAAGGTGGTGGACGGTCACTGCGTGCTTGTACTGGTGTACGTGGATGACGTACTGATTACCGGGAGTTCGCCCGAGCTGATCGCACGCACGAAGACCGACCTGAAGACGCGCTTCGAGATGACCGACAGCGGCAAGTGCGCGTTTGTTCTTGGGATCGAGTTGGTGGACGGCCCGGACGGCAGCGTGACCTTGTGCCAGCGGCGATACGTGGACGACATCCTGAAGCGCTTCGCCATGGACGAGTGCAAGGCCGTGGTGAGTCCGGTGGACATGAGCACTCGACTGGTTCCAAGCGACGCGGCGACCAAGGTGAACGCTCCGTTTCGCGAAGCTGTTGGTGCTCTGATGCACCTGATGACCACCACGCGCCCAGACATCGCGTACGCCGTTGGCTATGTATCGCGCTTCATGGAGAACCCCCAAGAGGAACACTGGGTTGCGGTCAAGCGTATCTTTCGCTACCTGCAAGGCACCAAGACGCATGGGATCTGCTTCAAGCCGGGCGACAAGATCGACTTTCGTGGCTACTCGGACGCGGACTGGGCCGGCGACCTCGCTGACCGCAAGTCCACTTCAGGCTACACGTTCATGCTCATGAGTGCGCCTGTGAGCTGGGGAAGCAAGAAGCAATGAAGCGGAGTACATCGCGCTCAGCCTGGCTATCCAAGAAGGCAAGTGGATTCATCGCCTGCTATGCGAGATTCTGGCGGCCGCTAATGAGACTGGACCCGAACTCATGATCCGCGAAGACAACCAGTCGTGCATCAAGATGACGAAGAACCCAGTGAACCACGGTCGCGCCAAGCACATCGACATCAAGTACCACCACATCCGCGATGAAGTCAAGCGCGGCGAAGTCAAGCTCCAGTACTGCGAGACTTCTGTGATGCTAGCGGACATCATGACGAAGGCGCTTGCGGGACCACGCCACACGGATCTGACGGTGGCTCTCGGCATTCGTGGGACTTCGCATTGAGGGGGCGTATTGAGGGTTGCTGGTCTTGGGTACTGTGTACCAGTTGTACCCATTAACCGGTTAACCCGAACCGGTCCAATCCGAACCCACGTTGATTATGGTGATTACGGTAAGTTGTTTACGCCACCGATGATTAGACGAGTAGGATGATTGGATGAACACCGGTGAGTGATGGTTGATTAGATGCACTAGGTGATAGGACGCAGGGTCGCGTGTCTATAACAGTAGGGTGTAAGCTCCAACAATTCAATCACTTTCGAATCTTCATTCTACCCCTCAAGTGCCTTCGCTCCGGTCCCGCCGTCTGCAACGTCCCTCCCTCCGCTTCGTCCGAGCTTCGTGTCCAAGATCCATACCTTCCATCAGCTTGCATTTGTACTCATATACGGTTTTGTAGCAGCAGCTATTGAGGGTTGCTGGTCTTGGGTACTGTGTACCAGTTGTACCCATTAACCGGTTAACCCGAACCGGTCCAATCCGAACCCACGTTGATTATGGTGATTACGGTAAGTTGTTTACGCCACCGATGATTAGACGAGTAGGATGATTGGATGAACACCGGTGAGTGATGGTTGATTAGATGCACTAGGTGATAGGACGCAGGGTCGCGTGTCTATAACAGTAGGGTGTAAGCTCCAACAATTCAATCACTTTCGAATCTTCATTCTACCCCTCAAGTGCCTTCGCTCCGGTCCCGCCGTCTGCGACGTCCCTCCCTCCGCTTCGTCCGAGCTTCGTGTCCAAGATCCATACCTTCCATCAGGTTATGAGCCCAAGCACCATGTCCTCTGCCCAAGACGCCTCGACCAAGGTCTCCATTGACAAGTTCAACGGGGACAACTACGCGACGTGGAACCGCTACATGCGTGGCGTGTTCCTGACCAAGTCGACGTGGCATGTCGTGAACCGCGAGACGACGCCGAGCTTCACGGACTCGCGGGCCAAGGACGACTACGTCAAGTCGAGCAACATCGCGTTCGGACTGATGTTGCTCCACATGGACGCGGACTACCACCATGTGGTCGACGACTGCGAGGAAGCGTGGGTTGCGTGGACGCGCCTGAAGACGCTGTACGGTGGTTCGCAGAAGGCTGGACGCATCTACCTGAAGCGCCAACTCTTCAGCATGGAGATGTCGGAAGGCGGCAACGTCTTGCATCATTGCAACGAGGTCCTCAACATCAGCGCCAAGCTCAGCAGCATCGGCGCCAAGATGGAGGATGAGGACGTGGCGATCTGCCTGTTGCGCAGCCTCCCCAAGAGCTACGAGAACGTCGTGCTAAACTTGGAGATGAGCAGCGCTGAACTACGATCGCAAGACGTCGTGAAGGTGCTGACGAATGAGCACATCAAGAGACAAGGCGAGAAGACGGCGACGGTGAAGACGGAGAATGCGGCCAAGGCGTTCAACACCGACCGAGAGTCTCGCCAGTGTACGTACTGCGGGAAATTGGGGCACACGATTGACAAGTGCTGGACCAAGCAGAAGGACGAGAATCGGGGCCCAAGACGCGGCGGCAATGGCAATGGCCGTGGACGCGGGGCCAACAATGCCCAGTGGAGGAACGACGACGCCAGCTACAACTACGACTACGGCTATGATCGAGTGGCGTTCGCGGTCTCACTGGAGTGTGGCATTTCGACGGGCAAGAATGTGTCCGGGTTGTGGGCGGTCGACAGCGGCGCAACGCACCACATCTGCAACGACAAGGCCAAGTTCGCTCATTTGATTGAGCGGAATGAAGGCTGGCCGACGGCAACAAGGCGGCCATCATGGGTGTGGGGACCATCGTGGAACGAGTGGTTCTGCCCAACGGCGACGAGCGCGACATCGAGATCAAGAACGCGCTGTACGTCCCAAGCATGAGCAAGAATCTGCTTTCGGTGCCACAGATCAACAAGAGTGGTCTGTTCCAAGTCGTGTTCGACAGCACCAAGATGCAGATTGCGCACAAGGGCTCCAAGCAAGTGGTGGCGACGGCAAACCTCGTGGATGGACTCTACTGGCTCCAGACGCCTCAGCGATCGGCGAATGCGGCGACCAGTGGGAAGACGGTCGACTTACACGCGCGTATGGGTCACGCTCCGGTGGAGGTGCTTCGCAAGATGGTCGACAACAACATGATCAAGGACGCGAAGGCACCTTCCAAGTCGAGTGGACCAAGCGTGTGTCGCGGCTGCCAGCAAGGGAAAATGGTCCAGAAGCCGTTCCCAAGCAACCGTGACAAGCGTCACTACGACACGTTCGAGCTGCTCCACTTCGACGTGTGCGGCCCCATGGAAGAAGAGTCACTGGGTGGCAGCAAGTATCTGCTGCTGATCGTGGACGAAGCCAGCGGATGCATGAAGGGGTTCTGCCTGCGTGCCAAGTCGGAGAGCGAGGACTGCATCAAGATGTACGTCACGAAGGTGCAGACGCAGTTCGGCAAGAAGGTCAAGTTTGTGCGGCACGACGGAGCCCGTGAGTTCGCGACCAACTCGCTCAAGGCCTTCTACGAAGTCGAAGGCATCGAGCAGCAAACCACGGTTCCGTACGCGCACCAGACCAACGGCACGGCAGAACGCGCCATCCGGACCATCGTCACGATTGGCCGCAGCATGCTGCATCACGCCAAGCTGGACAAGAGCTTCTGGGCTGAGGCGGCCATGACAGCCATCTACGTGAAGAATCGTCTGCCATCACCCAAGATCGAACACAAGACTCCGTTCGAGATCGTTTACAAGTCCAAGCCGAGTGTGAAGCACATGCGTGTGTTCGGATGCCAGACGTACATCCTGACGCCGAAGGAAAGACGGCGCAAGTGGGACCCCAAGGCTCGCGCCGGGCTGTTCCTCGGCTACGAAGAAGTGTCCAAGGCGTATCGAGTTTATGACATCGAGGCGGGGCAGGTGGTTATCAGTCGCGATGTCAACTTCGATGAGTCGACCTTTGGACTTTCGACGCATACTTCGGATGAAGACGTCGATGATGCTGTGCTAGACTTGGACGCGCTGGACCTGGACGACAACGATGGACCGCGCCAAACGAGCTTCAAGCAGGCGGGGAAGCGCAAGTACCGACCGAGTGGCGACGACAACACTGCCAGAAGATCGCGCCCCGTTCGCCACCGAGCTGGCTTAGAAGAAGCAAGTGCGCCGGGCGTATCCTCCTCGCGCCGAGCCGACCCCGATGAAGAAGAAAAGTCTGGGGACCAAGATGAAGACGACGACTCGACGCCTCCAGTGTTTTGGCGTGCCAGTGCCAACGCTGTGGAAGCAGCAGCCGATCTATCGGAGCCGACGACGTTCCAAGAGGCTGTGAACGGTCCTGATCAAGTGCACTGGCGCAAAGCGATCCGCGCGGAGCTCAAGTCGATGCGACTGCGTGGTGTGTTTCGAGCTGCCAAGTTGCCTAACGGACAACGCGCCATCGATACCAAGTGGGTGTTCAAGATCAAGCGCAAAGCGGACGGCTCGATCGAGAAGTACAAGGCGCGCCTCGTGGCCAAGGGCTTCAAGCAGAAGTACGGCATTGACTACACCGAGACGTTCTCGCCCGTGGTCAAGTATGTGACACTGCGCATGGTGATCGCGATTGCTAAGTATTTTGGCTGGCCCCTCGACCAACTCGACGTGGTGACAGCATTCCTGTACGGGATAATGAAGGAGGTGGTCTTCTGCGTGGTTCCGGAAGGCGTCGAACTGGATGGTGACTTCGACTGCCTGGAACTGGTGAAGGCCATCTACGGTCTCAAGCAAGCTTCGCGAGGGTGGAACGAGACCTTCGACGAGTTCGTGTGCTCCATCGGCTTCCAAGTGTCGGCCTTCGATCCGTGCCTCTACATCAAGGTGGTGGACGGTCACTGCGTGCTTGTACTGGTGTACGTGGATGACGTACTGATTACCGGGAGTTCGCCCGAGCTGATCGCACGCACGAAGACCGACCTGAAGACGCGCTTCGAGATGACCGACAGCGGCAAGTGCGCGTTTGTTCTTGGGATCGAGTTGGTGGACGGCCCGGACGGCAGCGTGACCATGTGCCAGCGGCGATACGTGGACGACATCCTGAAGTGCTTCGCCATGGACGAGTGCAAGGCCGTGGTGAGTCCGGTGGACATGAGCACTCGACTGGTTCCAAGCGACGCGGCGACCAAGGTGAACGCTCCGTTTCGCGAAGCTGTTGGTTCTCTGATGCACCTGATGACCGCCACGCGCCCAGACATCGCGTACGCCGTTGGCTATGTATCGCGCTTCATGGAGAACCCCCAAGAGGAACACTGGGTTGCGGTCAAGCGTATCTTTCGCTACCTGCAAGGCACCAAGACGCATGGGATCTGCTTCAAGCCGGGCGACAAGATCGACTTTCGTGGCTACTCGGACGCGGACTGGGCCGGCGACCTCGCCGACCGCAAGTCCACTTCAGGCTACACGTTCATGCTCATGAGTGCGCCTGTGAGCTGGGGAAGCAAGAAGCAATGAAGCGGAGTACATCGCGCTCAGTCTGGCTATCCAAGAAGGCAAGTGGATTCATCGCCTGCTATGCGAGATTCTGGCGGCCGCTAATGAGACTGGACCCGAACTCATGATCCGCGAAGACAACCAGTCGTGCATCAAGATGACGAAGAACCCAGTGAACCACGGTCGCGCCAAGCACATCGACATCAAGTACCACCACATCCGCGATGAAGTCAAGCGCGGCGAAGTCAAGCTCCAGTACTGCGAGACTTCTGTGATGCTAGCGGACATCATGACGAAGGCGCTTGCGGGACCACGCCACACGGATCTGACGGTGGCTCTCGGCATTCGTGGGACTTCGCATTGAGGGGGCGTATTGAGGGTTGCTGGTCTTGGGTACTGTGTACCAGTTGTACCCATTAACCGGTTAACCCGAACCGGTCCAATCCGAACCCACGTTGATTATGGTGATTACGGTAAGTTGTTTACGCCACCGATGATTAGACGAGTAGGATGATTGGATGAACACCGGTGAGTGATGGTTGATTAGATGCACTAGGTGATAGGACGCAGGGTCGCGTGTCTATAACAGTAGGGTGTAAGCTCCAACAATTCAATCACTTTCGAATCTTCATTCTACCCCTCAAGTGCCTTCGCTCCGGTCCCGCCGTCTGCGACGTCCCTCCCTCCGCTTCGTCCGAGCTTCGTGTCCAAGATCCATACCTTCCATCAGGTTATGAGCCCAAGCACCATGTCCTCTGCCCAAGACGCCTCGACCAAGGTCTCCATTGACAAGTTCAACGGGGACAACTACGCGACGTGGAACCGCTACATGCGTGGCGTGTTCCTGACCAAGTCGTCGTGGCATGTCGTGAACCGCGAGACGACGCCGAGCTTCACGGACTCGCGGGCCAAGTACGACTACGTCAAGTCGAGCAACATCGCGTTCGGACTGATGTTGCTCCACATGGACGCGGACTACCACCATGTGGTCGACGACTGCGAGGAAGCGTGGGTTGCGTGGACGCGCCTGAAGACGCTGTACGGTGGTTCGCAGAAGGCTGGACGCATCTACCTGAAGCGCCAACTCTTCAGCATGGAGATGTCGGAAGGCGGCAACGTCTTGCATCATTGCAACGAGGTCCTCAACATCAGCGCCAAGCTCAGCAGCATCGGCGCCAAGATGGAGGATGAGGACGTGGCGATCTGCCTGTTGCGCAGCCTCCCCAAGAGCTACGAGAACGTCGTGCTGAACTTGGAGATGAGCAGCGCTGAACTACGATCGCAAGACGTCGTGAAGGTGCTGACGAATGAGCACATCAAGAGACAAGGCGAGAAGACGGCGACGGTGAAGACGGAGAATGCGGCCAAGGCGTTCAACACCGACCGAGAGTCTCGCCAGTGTACGTACTGCGGGAAATTGGGGCACACGATTGACAAGTGCTGGACCAAGCAGAAGGACGAGAATCGGGGCCCAAGACGCGGCGGCAATGGCAATGGCCGTGGACGCGGGGCCAACAATGCCCAGTGGAGGAACGACGACGCCAGCTACAACTACGACTACGGCTATGATCGAGTGGCGTTCGCGGTCTCACTGGAGTGTGGCATTTCGACGGGCAAGAATGTGTCCGGGTTGTGGGCGGTCGACAGCGGCGCAACGCACCACATCTGCAACGACAAGGCCAAGTTCGCTCATTTGATTGAGCGGAATGAAGGCGAACTTTCGGTGGCCGACGGCAACAAGGCGGCCACCACGGGTGTGGGGACCATCGTGGAACGAGTGGTTCTGCCCAACGGCGACGAGCGCGACATCGAGATCAAGAACGCGCTGTACGTCCCAAGCATGAGCAAGAATCTGCTTTCGGTGCCACAGATCAACAAGAGTGGCCTGTTCCAAGTCGTGTTCGACAGCACCAAGATGCAGATTGCGCACAAGGGCTCCAAGCAAGTGGTGGCGACGGCAAACCTCGTGGATGGACTCTACTGGCTCCAGACGCCTCAGCGATCGGCGAATGCGGCGACCAGTGGGAAGACGGTCGACTTACACGCGCGTATGGGTCACGCTCCGGTGGAGGTGCTTCGCAAGATGGTCGACAACAACATGATCAAGGACGCGAAGGCACCTTCCAAGTCGAGTGGACCAAGCGTGTGTCGCGGCTGCCAGCAAGGGAAAATGGTCCAGAAGCCGTTCCCAAGCAACTGTGACAAGCGTCACTACGACACGTTCGAGCTGCTCCACTTCGACGTGTGCGGCCCCATGGAAGAAAAGTCACTGGGTGGCAGCAAGTATCTGCTGCTGATCGTGGACGAAGCCAGCGGATGCATGAAGGGGTTCTGCCTGCGTGCCAAGTCGGAGAGCGAGGACTGCATCAAGATGTACGTCACGAAGGTGCAGACGCAGTTCGGCAAGAAGGTCAAGTTTGTGCGGCACGACGGAGCCCGTGAGTTCGCGACCAACTCGCTCAAGACCTTCTACGAAGTCGAAGGCATCGAGCAGCAAACCACGGTTCCGTACGCGCACCAGACCAACGACACGGCAGAACGCGCCATCCGGACCATCGTCACGATTGGCCGCAGCATGCTGCATCACGCGAAGCTGGACAAGAGCTTCTGGGCTGAGGCGGCCATGACAGCCATCTACGTGAAGAATCGTCTGCCATCACCCAAGATCGAACACAAGACTCCGTTCGAGATCGTTTACAAGTCCAAGCCGAGTGTGAAGCACATGCGTGTGTTCGGATGCCAGACGTACATCCTGACGCCGAAGGAAAGACGGCGCAAGTGGGACCCCAAGGCTCGCGCCGGGCTGTTCCTCGGCTACGAAGAAGTGTCCAAGGCGTATCGAGTTTATGACATCGAGGCGGGGCAGGTGGTTATCAGTCGCGATGTCAACTTCGATGAGTCGACCTTTGGACTTTCGACGCATACTTCGGATGAAGACGTCGATGATGCTGTGCTGGACTTGGACGCGCTGGACCTGGACGACAACGATGGACCGCGCCAAACGAGCTTCAAGCAGGCGGGGAAGCGCAAGTACCGACCGAGTGGCGACGACAACACTGCCAGAAGATCGCGCCCCGTTCGCCACCGAGCTGGCTTAGAAGAAGCAAGTGCGCCGGACGTATCCTCCTCGCGCCGAGCCGACCCCGACGAAGAAGAAAAGTCTGGGGACCAAGATGAAGACGACGACTCGACGCCTCCAGTGTTTTGGCGTGCCAGTGCCAACGCTGTGGAAGCAGCAGCCGATCTATCGGAGCCGACGACGTTCCAAGAGGCTGTGAACGGTCCTGATCAAGTGCACTGGCGCAAAGCGATCCGCGCGGAGCTCAAGTCGATGCGACTGCGTGGTGTGTTTCGAGCTGCCAAGTTGCCTAACGGACAACGCGCCATCGATACCAAGTGGGTGTTCAAGATCAAGCGCAAAGCGGACGGCTCGATCGAGAAGTACAAGGCGCGCCTCGTGGCCAAGGGCTTCAAGCAGAAGTACGGCATTGACTACACCGAGACGTTCTCGCCCGTGGTCAAGTATGTGACGCTGCGCATGGTGATCGCGATTGCTAAGTATTTTGGCTGGCCCCTCGACCAACTCGACGTGGTGACAGCATTCCTGTACGGGATAATGAAGGAGGTGGTCTTCTGCGTGGTTCCGGAAGGCGTCGAACTGGATGGTGACTTCGACTGCCTGGAACTGGTGAAGGCCATCTACGGTCTCAAGCAAGCTTCGCGAGTGTGGAACGAGACCTTCGACGAGTTCGTGTGCTCCATCGGCTTCCAAGTGTCGGCCTTCGATCCGTGCCTCTACATCAAGGTGGTGGACGGTCACTGCGTGCTTGTACTGGTGTACGTGGATGACGTACTGATTACCGGGAGTTCGCCCGAGCTGATCGCACGCACGAAGACCGACCTGAAGACGCACTTCGAGATGACCGACAGCGGCAAGTGCGCGTTTGTTCTTGGGATCGAGTTGGTGGATGGCCCGGACGGAAGCGTGACCATGTGCCAGCGGCGATACGTGGACGACATCCTGAAGCGCTTCGCCATGGACGAGTGCAAGGCCGTGGTGAGTCCGGTGGACATGAGCACTCGACTGGTTCCAAGCGACGCGGCGACCAAGGTGAACGCTCCGTTTCGCGAAGCTGTTGGTGCTCTGATGCACCTAATGACCGCCACGCGCCCAGACATCGCGTACGCCGTTGGCTATGTATCGCGCTTCATGGAGAACCCCCAAGAGGAACACTGGGTTGCGGTCAAGCGTATCTTTCGCTACCTACAAGGCACCAAGACGCATGGGATCTGCTTCAAGCCGGGCGACAAGATCGACTTTCGTTGCTACTCGGACGCGGACTGGGCCGGCGACCTCGCCGACCGCAAGTCCACTTCAGGCTACACGTTCATGCTCATGAGTGCGCCTGTGAGCTGGGGAAGCAAGAAGCAATGAAGCGGAGTACATCGCGCTCAGTCTGGCTATCCAAGAAGGCAAGTGGATTCATCACCTGCTATGCGAGATTCTGGCGGCCGCTAATGAGACTGGACCCGAACTCATGATCCGCGAAGACAACCAGTCGTGCATCAAGATGACGAAGAACCCAGTGAACCACGGTCGCGCCAAGCACATCGACATCAAGTACCACCACATCCGCGATGAAGTCAAGCGCGGCGAAGTCAAGCTCCAGCACTGCGAGACTTCTGTGATGCTAGCGGACATCATGACGAAGGCGCTTGCGGGACCACGCCACACGGATCTGACGGTGGCTCTCGGCATTCGTGGGACTTCGCATTGAGGGGGCGTATTGAGGGTTGCTGGTCTTGGGTACTGTGTACCAGTTGTATTGAGGGTTGCTGGTCTTGGGTACTGTGTACCAGTTGTATTGAGGGTTGCTGGTCTTGGGTACTGTGTACCAGTTGTACCCATTAACCGGTTAACCCGAACCGGTCCAATCCGAACCCACGTTGATTATGGTGATTACGGTAAGTTGTTTACGCCACCGATGATTAGACGAGTAGGATGATTGGATGAACACCGGTGAGTGATGGTTGATTAGATGCACTAGGTGATAGGACGCAGGGTCGCGTGTCTATAACAGTAGGGTGTAAGCTCCAACAATTCAATCACTTTCGAATCTTCATTCTACCCCTCAAGTGCCTTTGCTCCGGTCCCGCCGTCTGCGACGTCCCTCCCTCCGCTTCGTCCGAGCTTCGTGTCCAAGATCCATACCTTCCATCAGGTTATGAGCCCAAGCACCATGTCCTCTGCCCAAGACGCCTCGACCAAGGTCTCCATTGACAAGTTCAACGGGGACAACTACGCGACGTGGAACCGCTACATGCGTGGCGTGTTCCTGACCAAGTCGACGTGGCATGTCGTGAACCGCGAGACGACGCCGAGCTTCACGGACTCGCGGGCCAAGGACGACTACGTCAAGTCGAGCAACATCGCGTTCGGACTGATGTTGCTCCACATGGACGCGGACTACCACCATGTGGTCGACGACTGCGAGGAAGCGTGGGTTGCGTGGACGCGCCTGAAGACGCTGTACGGTGGTTCGCAGAAGGCTGGACGCATCTACCTGAAGCGCCAACTCTTCAGCATGGAGATGTCGGAAGGCGGCAACGTCTTGCATCATTGCAACGAGGTCCTCAACATCAGCGCCAAGCTCAGCAGCATCGGCGCCAAGATGGAGGATGAGGACGTGGCGATCTGCCTGTTGCGCAGCCTCCCCAAGAGCTACGAGAACGTCGTGCTGAACTAGGAGATGAGCAGCGCTGAACTACGATTGCAAGACGTCGTGAAGGTGCTGACGAATGAGCACATCAAGAGACAAGGCGAGAAGACGGCGACGGTGAAGACGGAGAATGCGGCCAAGGCGTTCAACACCGACCGAGAGTCTCGCCAGTGTACGTACTGCGGGAAATTGGGGCACACGATTGACAAGTGCTGGACCAAGCAGAAGGACGAGAATCGGGGCCCAAGACGCGGCGGCAATGGCAATGGCCGTGGACGCGGGGCCAACAATGCCCAGTGGAGGAACGACGACGCCAGCTACAACTACGACTACGGCTATGATCGAGTGGCGTTCGCGGTCTCACTGGAGTGTGGCATTTCGACGGGCAAGAATGTGTCCGGGTTGTGGGCGGTCGACAGCGGCGCAACGCACCACATCTGCAACGACAAGGCCAAGTTCGCTCATTTGATTGAGCGGAATGAAGGCGAACTTTCGGTGGCCGACGGCAACAAGGCGGCCATCATGGGTGTGGGGACCATCGTGGAACGAGTGGTTCTGCCCAACGGCGACGAGCGCGACATCGAGATCAAGAACGCGCTGTACGTCCCAAGCATGAGCAAGAATCTGCTTTCGGTGCCACAGATCAACAAGAGTGGTCTGTTCCAAGTCGTGTTCGACAGCACCAAGATGCAGATTGCGCACAAGGGCTCCAAGCAAGTGGTGGCGACGGCAAACCTCGTGGATGGACTCTACTGGCTCCAGACGCCTCAGCGATCGGCGAATGCGGCGACCAGTGGGAAGACGGTCGACTTACACGCGCGTATGGGTCACGCTCCGGTGGAGGTGCTTCGCAAGATGGTCGACAACAACATGATCAAGGACGCGAAGGCACCTTCCAAGTCGAGTGGACCAAACGTGTGTCGCGGCTGCCAGCAAGGGAAAATGGTCCAGAAGCCGTTCCCAAGCAACCGTGACAAGCGTCACTACGACACGTTCGAGCTGCTCCACTTCGACGTGTGCGGCCCCATGGAAGAAGAGTCACTGGGTGGCAGCAAGTATCTGCTGCTGATCGTGGACGAAGCCAGCGGATGTATGAAGGGGTTCTGCCTGCGTGCCAAGTCGGAGAGCGAGGACTGCATCAAGATGTACGTCACGAAGGTGCAGACGCAGTTCAGCAAGAAGGTCAAGTTCGTGCGGCACGACGGGGAGTGTTGTCAAGACTGATGTGACGACGCCTCGCCAAGCACCGTGTGACGCGAACGCGTCATCAGTGAGATCGGCGTGACCTTCACTGTGTTGTACCGCAATCATTCAGGTGATTACGGGACGATGATTACGTCACGGTGATTACGCCAAGATTGTGGGTACAAGATGGGCATCGACGTGGCGTTCTCTGATTGGATAAGGTAACTGTGTATCCAGTAGAGAATCCAGTAGGGTGTACCCAGTAAGAGGTATCCAGTAGCAGGCTTAGAGGTAGCACGCGGTTGCGAACTAAGGACCTGAATCGAATCACTTTGCATTTTGCCAACTACTGCTCAAGTGTTCTTCCTTTTATCCGTCGCTTCAAGGCGCTCCGGTTCCCAGTGTCGACACCATTCAGGTCCAAGGTAGCAGAAAACGATTTCGGGTTAGAGGGACGAAGCTAAACACTTCAATGATGGCGCGAATACCAGAAGACTGATGAATATTACGGCAGGCTGAGCGTCGAACAGTACGAAGCTCTCGAGCGCTCGATGCTGTATACGGGATTGCAGGCAAATCATGGCTCTTTCGGGTGTGGGAAATCGTTTCTGATCTCAGCTATAACGCTGTGTGCTCTCGATGTTCTAGACAGCCGAGCTATCATTGCTGCAGAAACGAACACAGCTATTGACGAAGATCTCGAACGTCTGGTCAGAGAACCCGATTGGGAAAAGAATGAAGAGGGGTTCTCGCCGATCCTTCGCATCGGTACGAAAGAGTCGATGAATGAAAAATTGTGGCGCTACAGTTTGGACAACATCTGCGAAAAAAAGGCAAGCCGAGAGGTGCTAAGGACAGTCTCCTTCATGCGCCTATTCTGGCTCTGCCAGACCCCGCTCGTCCGTTTAGTGTCGTCTGTGACGCCTCGGACTTTATCATCGGCTGTGCACTGCTGCAAGCAGACGCCGAGGGGCGCGAGCGCGTGGTGGCGTTCGAATCTCGCCAGCTAAAGCCTGCGGAGAAGAACTATCCTGTCCATGACAAAGTGCTACTTGCGATGAAGTATGCGCTCGTCAAGTTCAGGGTGCACCTGTTGGGCTCTCTGCCGTTCGTGTTTTACACGGATCATGCGTCGTTACGCACTGCGACTCAGGCGCCTCATCTCTCGCAAAGGATGGCCCGGTGGCTGTCCTTCTTCGCGGAGTACAACTTCGAGGTGAAGTACAAGCCTGGCAGGCAGAATGTCCTTGCGGACGCGCTGTCGCGCAGGCCGGATTATGAGCTGGCTCATGTAACGACCATGACTTCGTCATTACCGGATTTGATCCGAACGGCTTATGCCAAGGACGACACCTGTGTCGCGTTGCTGAAGGCTCTGGGGAGCAAGGAGTTTCAAGACTCGGACATGGAATTGTCAGCGCGGCTGCGCGCTCCGCTACACCGTTATTCCCTCGATGGTGGCCTGTTGTTCTACAACACTGGCCCCGAGGATACGCCCCGCGTGGTCATCCCTCACGATGAGGATCTGAAGTACCGCATCCTCTATGAGGCACACGACACGCCGCTGGCCGGCCATCTTGGCCGTGAGAAGACCTACAGCTCGGTGAGCACCCACTACTGGTGGCCGAAGCTGTACAAGTGAACGAGCACTTATGTGCGCACGTGCGAGACGTGTCAGAGAGTGAAGTCGTCACCTCATGCCGCAGCGCCGTTGGCGAGTTTGCCTGTCCCTTCGAGCTGCTGGCAATCCATGAGTATGGACTTTGTGTTTGGCCTGCCGGTGGACGCGGCGGGCAATACAGGAGTCGTGGTCTTCGTGGACCGACTGAGCAAGATGGCTCACATTGCGGCTGTGCCGGACACCATCGATGGTAAAGGTACAGCAACGCTGTTCTTGGACCGAGTGTTTCGACAACACGGACTCCCTGAGTCGATTGTTTCGGACCGAGACCCCCGCTTCACGGGCAACTTCTGGAGCGCGATCTTTGCGGTGCTTGGCACCAAGCTGGACATGTCCACGGCGGACCATCCGCAGACCGATGGTCAGACAGAACGCGTGAATCGCGTCGTCGAGGACGTCCTCCGCAGCATTTGCGCCGAGACGCCGAAGCGCTGGAGCGCCATGCTGCCACTCGTTGAGTTTGCGTTGAACAACGCCGTGCACGCCGCGACAGGCTACACGCCGTTCTACGTTTATCTCATCCCCGCGTCCCGCTGACGCCGCCACGTGGTGGCCTCGGGCTTGGTGGGGGAGGAGAAGCCGATTTAGGTGATCGGCTAGCCGATGTCAGCCTGGCTACTGTTCGTAAACAGGTTGACGCTTTCTTGTCGACGCGTCTGAGTATCTTACGACATGTGCGTGACGTAATAGCTGAGAGCCAAGTCAAGCAAAAGGAACATGCAGATGCCAGGGGCAGAGGCAATGTTGAAAGTTACGAGGTCGGGGGCCTGGTGTTGCTTAATGCTAAAAACCTACCTACACATGCAGTGTCAGCCGTCTTCAAGACGAAGTTGCGCCCGCGCTTCGTCGGACCTTACAAGGTTGTGGCCAAGAAGGGCCTTGCGTACACGCCCAATCTTCCGAAGAAGATGCGGACGCACCCCGTCTTCTACGTGGGCTTGCTCAAGCTGTACCAGGACCCGATGCAGGTGCAGATGGAGGCACCGAGGGTGACGAGGTCACAGGCGCGGAGGTCGCGGTCGTCGAGGACGCAGTCGCCGGCGTCGAAGACGCGACCATCAACGCGGGCTCCGCAGACACAGGCGGGAGTGCCGCGGGTACCGCAGGAGCCGCAAGCGCAGGAGGCGCAGCAGGCGAGGCCTACATGCGGGCCAGGAGTTTGAGCTGACCCTGGAGCACAGCCAGGTGCCGCTGTGGCTCCGCGAACTCTCAGGCGTGTCGCTGTTCGCGATCGCGAAAGTAGTTCACCCACCCGTTCAGGTGAACGAAGTCGTTCTCCAAGGTCCCAAGTCGGTCCCAGACCTCCTGAGGCACCCCAAGCCACTCCAGCCGCTCAGCGAGCCTGGCGAGATCAGTCGCACAACGTGCCAGACGCGCGTCGATGTCGTGGACGTGGTTCCGAAGGCGATCCGCCTGTTGCCGAGTCTCGTGCAACTCGTCCAACGTCGCGAGGCGGGTTGGCGCGTCCTCCACCGGCGCTGCTCGATGAGCATGGGAATCGGCATTACCATGTGGAGCGCCTCCTGGCGAAGCGGCGGTGCCGGGGTCAAACCAGTATCTGGTGAAATGGCGAGGGTACCCTCACTCCGAGAACTCATGGGAGTTTGAGGTACCCCTCCGCCAGGATTGCCCAGACGTCGTGGACGCTTTTGATCAGCTTGATCACCAGCGCCCCGAGGGCTTAAGGCCGGCACGCCGGCCGTCCCGCGCTTCCTGGTAATAAGCTGGGGAGCAGCTGAGTCAGCCACATTGCTCCGAGGCTGACCCTGAGCCACAGCGCTCACTCCCTCGCGGGAAGGAGCGGCTGGAGTGCTCGAAGTAGCGAACCGTGCAGCGCTAAATTGGGTCTGCGGCTGGGTGATTGCCCCAAGGCTGCGCTTGGCTCGGACCTTCGCAAAGTCGAAGCGGAGCTTGCGTTCAATTCGAACATCCACTTGCTCGGAGAGCATCCATGGAGCTGAGCTTCCGGCTGTGCTCGGCCCAAGACTCGAACTGAGCTTCGTACTCAATTGAGTCTTCCCCCGGGCGAAGTACCATCGGGTACGTCCGCATGGCGGGCACGGACTTCTGCTGGGCTTGCAGCCGCAACCTCTCGCGATACTCCGCGACAGTCGTAGACTGTGGAGTGAGGAGTCGCTCTCGCAGAGACGTACGCAGTGCGAGCTCCTCCGGAGTACGGGCTGCGGGCCCAATGGCGTGCAGCGCGAGAGACTGCTGGAACGCCTGGCGACAAGCCTCCGCGGGGTCGCGAGGCCGGAAGCCGTAGTCGGCAGTGCTGGGGTTCAGCAGAGGCCGCCGCTCTGGGCGCTGGGAGCGCATGGGAGCGCATGGGAGCCATCTGCGCCGCAACCTCCTCGGACTGAGCTTCGTCCAAAGGGTTGGAGATGACGGGGCCCAGGGGCACGTCTTCCGCACGGAGCGACGAGTACCGTGGCTCAGTGAGCTCGCGCAGCTCTGAGAGCCCGAAGGAGCGCTGGGGAAACGGATTGGGAGTCCGCAGCGGCTACCGCGGCTCCTCCCTCGGTGGCGCAGCGCGCGAAGTGGTGAGACGGCTCGGAGCGCGCGCAGGAGACGTGCGCGCAGGGCGCTCTTGATCGCGATGACTCGGAGAGTTAACTGGAGCCGGCGAGCCCTCTTCACGGCGCGTCGACGGTGTGTTTGAAGCGTCGCCGCGGCTCGGGGAGCGTCGCGTGGGTGGATACCCATCTCCTTGGTTCGGAGAATCCTCCATGTACTAGTCCACCCCGCCCTCTTCGCCGAAGAGTTCCCTAGGATCCATGATCGGACGGGTTGGTGCTCGAGGAGAGCTGGGGCTTGCGCGCTGCCATCGGTGCTTCAGGCGGTGCGCCGCGAAGTACTCGGACACTGAGAGCCTGGAGTGTGTGCGCGGGCGCTGGCGTTCGCCAAGGTGCATAGGCACGCAGTGCAGCAGCACGAGAGGAGCGAGGCTCCGAGGTGGATCTCGCGAGAGGCTGTCTGCGGTCGAAAGACGAAAAGGCTTTATGACTTGAAGTCATGTGAGGGGCGTTGCGCCGAGAAGTTCTCAGAGAAGTCCACGCGATGTGGATTGACTCGTTCGAGAAGGAGGCTTGACGGAACAAGACCCGGTGGTTGACTGTTAAGCGTGAACACCCGTGTCCACGGTTTGATGGGGGAGG
>NW_009258136.1:173546-181504 GCF_000149755.1 Phytophthora sojae | reverse complement strand
ACTTGCTCGGAGAGCATCCATGGAGCTGAGCTTCCGGCTGTGCTCGGCCCAAGACTCGAACTGAGCTTCGTACTCAATTGAGTCTTCCCCCGGGCGAAGTACCATCGGGTACGTCCGCATGGCGGGCACGGACTTCTGCTGGGCTTGCAGCCGCAACCTCTCGCGATACTCCGCGACAGTCGTAGACTGTGGAGTGAGGAGTCGCTCTCGCAGAGACGTACGCAGTGCGAGCTCCTCCGGAGTACGGGCTGCGGGCCCAATGGCGTGCAGCGCGAGAGACTGCTGGAACGCCTGGCGACAAGCCTCCGCGGGGTCGCGAGGCCGGAAGCCGTAGTCGGCAGTGCTGGGGTTCAGCAGAGGCCGCCGCTCTGGGCGCTGGGAGCGCATGGGAGCGCATGGGAGCCATCTGCGCCGCAACCTCCTCGGACTGAGCTTCGTCCAAAGGGTTGGAGATGACGGGGCCCAGGGGCACGTCTTCCGCACGGAGCGACGAGTACCGTGGCTCAGTGAGCTCGCGCAGCTCTGAGAGCCCGAAGGAGCGCTGGGGAAACGGATTGGGAGTCCGCAGCGGCTACCGCGGCTCCTCCCTCGGTGGCGCAGCGCGCGAAGTGGTGAGACGTCTCGGAGCGCGCGCAGGAGATGTGCGCGCAGGGCGCTCTTGATCGCGATGACTCGGAGAGTTAACTGGAGCCGGCGAGCCCTCTTCACGGCGCGTCGACGGTGTGTTTGAAGCGTCGCCGCGGCTCGGGGAGCGTCGCGTGGGTGGATACCCATCTCCTTGGTTCGGAGAATCCTCCATGTACTAGTCCACCCCGCCCTCTTCGCCGAAGAGTTCCCTAGGATCCATGATCGGACGGGTTGGTGCTCGAGGAGAGCTGGGGCTTGCGCGCTGCCATCGGTGCTTCAGGCGGTGCGCCGCGAAGTACTCGGACACTGAGAGCCTGGAGTGTGTGCGCGGGCGCTGGCGTTCGCCAAGGTGCATAGGCACGCAGTGCAGCAGCACGAGAGGAGCGAGGCTCCGAGGTGGATCTCGCGAGAGGCTGTCTGCGGTCGAAAGACGAAAAGGCTTTATGACTTGAAGTCATGTGAGGGGCGTTGCGCCGAGAAGTTCTCAGAGAAGTCCACGCGATGTGGATTGACTCGTTCGAGAAGGAGGCTTGACGGAACAAGACCCGGTGGTTGACTGTTAAGCGTGAACACCCGTGTCCACGGTTTGATGGGGGAGGGTGTAACGGGGTTACACGAGAGTTACCCGAAGGGTTATGAAGTGGGTACACACTGTCTAACCTAAATCAGTAGGATAATCAGTACATGGCTTCAGAGCCACTGATTATGCATATGACTAGGGTTCACTTTGCTAGATAGTGAACCGGATACATTTACACCGTAGGCGGCTTGGCCGCACTAAAGGGAAATACATTCAGTTTGAGATTTACACACCTAAGAGTTAAGAGTTGACTCTTGGAGTCCGTAAGGTGTACGGACTCGTACGTTCTGGTAGTAGAACGAGCTATCTTAAGCTGAGACTCTGTAAGTCTGTTACGTCTTCCTCTGACGCTAAAGCTACGACAGCCCCGCCGCAATCAGCCCCGCCCCACGAACTCTTCCAGACAGCCGACGGATTCTATCCAGTCACGGCTTCTTGCATATCAGGCAACTATAGGACAAAAATAAGCCTCAAGTAGACTGCCTTTAACCCCCCATTTATTCTCATAGCTGACGTCTCCAAAGTTGAGTGGGGCAGGGCAGCTTCTCTCGTCGGGATTTCATGCAATCCGGTGGCCTTTCGTACCGTAAATCTTATTTGTCCTTATTTTAATGGGATAACGTCATCGCTATTGTGGTGTAGTGGATCGAGGACATTACGGAGCTGTGGCTGTCAGCGCTCACATGTACTAAGAGTATGTCGTGATGAAGTGGGGCACGGCGCCGATGATGTTACGCATGTCATGATTATGGCCCGACCCGTTTGGTACCAGTTGTACCAAAATCGTACCGGTTCGAGCCCGGTAATCGTCTTGACTTTACGTATCAAGTGTACCAATCCCCGGATGTGCGGATGCCGGCTGCGCGCCAAGACGCCCAAGATGGATGACGTGGGGCACCCGGAGAAGTTGGAAGAAGCCAGTCGTGAGTAAGTAGACAGGAAACAAGGAAGGAAGGTAGGATAGCTCAGTCCGCAATTTACACTCAAACACGCCAGCACATCAGGCTAGGAGTAATACACGCTTCTTATGGCCGCCTGCGTTCGAGTCCAACCCCTCGCGTGTAGAAGAATCGACCTCGGCCTAGACGCGTGCGGGGCGCTACATTGTGTCGGCTGTGTGCACTCAACCCACCAATCAGTGTCTGACAGGAAGGCGCTAGAAATTAGTCACGTCAGGGCAGAGCAAGCTACAGGGCCGAGTCGCTGACGGAGAGGAGAAGCACCACGGCAAGCAAAAGAGCCAAGGCGCGATCAAGAGCGAGAACGCGGTCTAGAAGAAGGCGTGCGGTCCAGACGAGAACACGCTGTCAAGAACGAGAACGCGATTAAGAGAAGAACGCGCAACCTAGACGAGGACGCGCTGTCAAGAACGAGAACGCGGTTGAGAGGAGAACGCACGACCGGGACAAGGACGTGCTGCTGAGAACACGAAGAGCGTACGGAGACTGCGGAGCAAACGAAAGGGTCACGCAGAGACCGGAGGAAGGAACAACTAGACTACGAGGCGGCGTGAGAAGACCACCCCTGCGCCTGCTACCAACGAACAAAAAGACCTCAGTGACGTGATTGTCCCTGACAACAACCAGTGCAAACCGTCCTCGGAATTACGTTAGCGAAGCCCCGGGGAATTACGCGACGACTACACATCAAGGACGTGACGTTGCGTTTGTAAGTGCGAGATAACGCTGAGAAGACCGCAGAACGGTTTTCAAGGAACCTGCTCCACCACACTATCAAGATGTTATAGTGTTTAGTTGTCTTTGACTTAATTAAAGTTTTGTTGGCAAGAGCAGTAGCATGGGTATTATTTTTAAGTACCGCATTGCGCATGTAGAGAAACACACCCATGTCATAGGTTTAGGTTAATTACTGCACTCGAGCCTAAAAGCAATGTAAAACCCAAAAAATGGGTCATGCGATCATTTCGTACGCAAAATGGGCAAGACGGTTGGCCGAGTTATGCGGACGGTGCGGAGCGATCTCGTCTAGGATGGCGCTTAAGCTAGCAACAAGTCTAGGGGCCGTCTGCAACTATGTTGATCAGCAACCATATCACTTAACCAAATATCTACAGCGTTGCTTCTTCTACTACCATCACTGCAGCCGCCGTGTTGTGCGCTCTCTCGATCTTGCGCGTTGTGGTTTAACCTCGTGCTCCCCATATCCCGCACTCAGGCGCGCCTCAACTGGTCCCACATCACGCGTGGCTACTAACTATCACTCCGACGAGGCGTATGCCTCCAAGCGCGCGGGGAGGGGGCAGCGCGACGTTGGCGAGCGGTACGAAGCTCTTCCCCTCTGCCTTCGTGCGCTTGGAACTGGTGGCTCGATGTGAATGCAAAAATGCGCAAAATACCCAAATTAGGGGTGTATCTCTCTACATGCGATCCCACCGACTTTTCTCTCGCATCTCTGATTGGTCAAAATAAAGGTGTACTTCTCCGGTCCGGAAAAGAATTAACAGTTCATATAATCGACCATAATTCACGTTCTACTACGCCAACACAGCTGTAATTGGCCTTGACGTAAAGCCCTATGTCTGCTGTATCGCACCGATTGTTTTTTAAATGCGTTTTCCCGCCATTGCGGTCTGTATCGGCCAGTTTAAATGGTCGAATTTTGGATGTGTTAGGTTTAAATTTGCAGCGTTATCAAAAATGATCAGATTTGAGCGTAAAAATACTCTCTAGAAAGCTGAAAGAGAGCTTATTCGTGTCTTATGTCGCCATAACCAATCGAATCTTCCAACGCCTGAAAAACAGCCAATCATGTTTGAGGTTTTTTCCATACAAATCACTGATGTTGGCTTTTTGTCCAATGAGAGACATCAGTGCATAAATGAAACCACAATAACATTTTTATGGACCATGACCGCCCGGCGTATATAGTTCCCTTGTAAGCACCATATAGCACTACGTATCCTAAATTTCACACCCAGAATACGTAGTGTCACGACCGACTGCTCACTCAGGTACCTAGCATGTTATAAGTACTGTCCAAACGACAGATATGCTAGGATCGAAGCATAACTAACTCATCTACATAATACTTAGTTTCCCCCCATCATCACAATTTAAAAACAACGCTAAAAAAATGTATGTTTCTGTTTTCCAAGTACTGTACCTCAACACACAATACTTTCGGTCTTTCTACACTCAAATTACCATTCAAAAGCTCTCACAATGGGGGGGGTGCTGCAAATATTCCAAATAATATTTTGTGGCGTTGCCCCCTTAGCAACCCAGGCGTCCAATCGCCGTGAGGACGCTGCCATACTAGTATAGTTTTATCATCCTCCACAACGATCCTTCTGGAATATGCCAAGGAATCCAACGCTGTAGGCGGAGGACCGGTAAAACTAGGGAATGCCGATGCGTGTAATCAACAAGTATTGAGGATTACTGGTCTTGGGTACTGTGTACCAGTTGTACCCATTAACCGGTTAACCCGAACCGGTCCAATCCGAACCCACGTTGATTATGGTGATTACGGTAAGTTGTTTACGCCACCGATGATTAGACGAGTAGGATGATTGGATGAACACCGGTGAGTGATGGTTGATTAGATGCACTAGGTGATAGGACGCAGGGTCGCGTGTCTATAACAGTAGGGTGTAAGCTCCAACAATTCAATCACTTTCGAATCTTCATTCTACCCCTCAAGTGCCTTCGCTCCGGTCCCGCCGTCTGCGACGTCCCTCCCTCCGCTTCGTCCGAGCTTCGTGTCCAAGATCCATACCTTCCATCAGGTTATGAGCCCAAGCACCATGTCCTCTGCCCAAGACGCCTCGACCAAGGTCTCCATTGACAAGTTCAACGGGGACAACTACGCGACGTGGAACCGCTACATGCGTGGCGTGTTCCTGACCAAGTCGACGTGGCATGTCGTGAACCGCGAGACGACGCCGAGCTTCACGGACTCGCGGGCCAAGGACGACTACGTCAAGTCGAGCAACATCGCGTTCGGACTGATGTTGCTCCACATGGACGCGGACTACCACCATGTGGTCGACGACTGCGAGGAAGCGTGGGTTGCGTGGACGCGCCTGAAGACGCTGTACGGTGGTTCGCAGAAGGCTGGACGCATCTACCTGAAGCGCCAACTCTTCAGCATGGAGATGTCGGAAGGCGGCAACGTCTTGCATCATTGCAACGAGGTCCTCAACATCAGCGCCAAGCTCAGCAGCATCGGCGCCAAGATGGAGGATGAGGACGTGGCGATCTGCCTGTTGCGCAGCCTCCCCAAGAGCTACGAGAACGTCGTGCTGAACTTGGAGATGAGCAGCGCTGAACTACGATCGCAAGACGTCGTGAAGGTGCTGACGAATGAGCACATCAAGAGACAAGGCGAGAAGACGGCGACGGTGAAGACGGAGAATGCGGCCAAGGCGTTCAACACCGACCGAGAGTCTCGCCAGTGTACGTACTGCGGGAAATTGGGGCACACGATTGACAAGTGCTGGACCAAGCAGAAGGACGAGAATCGGGGCCCAAGACGCGGCGGCAATGGCAATGGCCGTGGACGCGGGGCCAACAATGCCCAGTGGAGGAACGACGACGCCAGCTACAACTACGACTACGGCTATGATCGAGTGGCGTTCGCGGTCTCACTGGAGTGTGGCATTTCGACGGGCAAGAATGTGTCCGGGTTGTGGGCGGTCGACAGCGGCGCAACGCACCACATCTGCAACGACAAGGCCAAGTTCGCTCATTTGATTGAGCGGAATGAAGGCGAACTTTCGGTGGCCGACGGCAACAAGGCGGCCATCATGGGTGTGGGGACCATCGTGGAACGAGTGGTTCTGCCCAACGGCGACGAGCGCGACATCGAGATCAAGAACGCGCTGTACGTCCCAAGTATGAGCAAGAATCTGCTTTCGGTGCCACAGATCAACAAGAGTGGTCTGTTCCAAGTCGTGTTCGACAGCACCAAGATGCAGATTGCGCACAAGGGCTCCAAGCAAGTGGTGGCGACGGCAAACCTCGTGGATGGACTCTACTGGCTCCAGACGCCTCAGCGATCGGCGAATGCGGCGACCAGTGGGAAGACGGTCGACTTACACGCGCGTATGGGTCACGCTCCGGTGGAGGTGCTTCGCAAGATGGTCGACAACAACATGATCAAGGACGCGAAGGCACCTTCCAAGTCGAGTGGACCAAGCGTGTGTCGCGGCTGCCAGCAAGGGAAAATGGTCCAGAAGCCGTTCCCAAGCAACCGTGACAAGCGTCACTACGACACGTTCGAGCTGCTCCACTTCGACGTGTGCGGCCCCATGGAAGAAGAGTCACTGGGTGGCAGCAAGTATCTGCTGCTGATCGTGGACGAAGCCAGCGGATGCATGAAGGGGTTCTGCGTGCCAAGTCGGAGAGCGAGGACTGCATCAAGATGTACGTCACGAAGGTGCAGACGCAGTTCGGCAAGAAGGTCAAGTTTGTGCGGCACGACGGAGCCCGTGAGTTCGCGACCAACTCGCTCAAGGCCTTCTACGAAGTCGAAGGCATCGAGCAGCAAACCACGGTTCCGTACGCGCACCAGACCAACGGCACGGCAGAACGCGCCATCCGGACCATCGTCACGATTGGCCGCAGCATGCTGCATCACGCCAAGCTGGACAAGAGCTTCTGGGCTGAGGCGGCCATGACAGCCATCTACGTGAAGAATCGTCTGCCATCACCCAAGATCGAACACAAGACTCCGTTCGAGATCGTTTACAAGTCCAAGCCGAGTGTGAAGCACATGCGTGTGTTCGGATGCCAGACGTACATCCTGACGCCGAAGGAAAGACGGCGCAAGTGGGACCCCAAGGCTCGCGCCGGGCTGTTCCTCGGCTACGAAGAAGTGTCCAAGGCGTATCGAGTTTATGACATCGAGGCGGGGCAGGTGGTTATCAGTCGCGATGTCAACTTCGATGAGTCGACCTTTGGACTTTCGACGCATACTTCGGATGAAGACGTCGATGATGCTGTGCTGGACTTGGACGCGCTGGACCTGGACGACAACGATGGACCGCGCCAAACGAGCTTCAAGCAGGCGGGGAAGCGCAAGTACCGACCGAGTGGCGACGACAACACTGCCAGAAGATCGCGCCCCGTTCGCCACCGAGCTGGCTTAGAAGAAGCAAGTGCGCCGGACGTATCCTCCTCGCGCCGAGCCGACCCCGACGAAGAAGAAAAGTCTGGGGACCAAGATGAAGACGACGACTCGACGCCTCCAGTGTTTTGGCGTGCCAGTGCCAACGCTGTGGAAGCAGCAGCCGATCTATCGGAGCCGACAACGTTCCAAGAGGCTGCGAACGGTCCTGATCAAGTGCACTGGCGCAAAGCGATCCGCGCGAAGCTCAAGTCGATGCGACTGCGTGGTGTGTTTCGAGCTGCCAAGTTGCCTAACGGACAACGCGCCATCGATACCAAGTGGGTGTTCAAGATCAAGCGCAAAGCGGACGGCTCGATCGAGAAGTACAAGGCGCGCCTCGTGGCCAAGGGCTTCAAGCAGAAGTACGGCATTGACTACACCGAGACGTTCTCGCCCGTGGTCAAGTATGTGACACTGCGCATGGTGATCGCGATTGCTAAGTATTTTGGCTGGCCCCTCGACCAACTCGACGTGGTGACAGCATTCCTGTACGGGATAATGAAGGAGGTGGTCTTCTGCGTGGTTCCGGAAGGCGTCGAACTGGATGGTGACTTCGACTGCCTGGAACTGGTGAAGGCCATCTACGGTCTCAAGCAAGCTTCACGAGTGTGGAACGAGA
>NW_009258136.1:169000-172989 GCF_000149755.1 Phytophthora sojae | reverse complement strand
CAGACAGCACCCTCATAGTTGAGGACCTCGTTGCAATGATGCAAGACGTTGCCGCCTTCCGACATCTCCATGCTGAAGAGTTGGCGCTTCAGGTAGATGCGTCCAGCCTTCTGCGAACCACCGTACAGCGTCTTCAGGCGCGTCCACGCAACCCACGCTTCCTCGCACATGGTGGTAGTCCGCGTCCATGTGGAGCAACATCAGTCCGAACGCGATGTTGCTCGACTTGACGTAGTCGTCCTTGGCCCGCGAGTCCGTGAAGCTCGGCGTCGTCTCGCGGTTCACGACATGCCACGTCGACTTGGTCAGGAACACGCCACGCATGTAGCGGTTCCACGTCGCGTAGTTGTCCCCGTTGAACTTGTCAATGGAGACCTTGGTCGAGGCGTCTTGGGCAGAGGACATGGTGCTTGGGCTCATAACCTGATGGAAGGTATGGATCTTGGACACGAAGCTCGGACGAAGCGGAGGGAGGGACGTCGCAGACGGCGGGACCGGAGCGAAGGCACTTGAGGGGTAGAATGAAGATTCGAAAGTGATTGAATTGTTGGAGCTTACACCCTACTGTTATAGACACGCGACCCTGCGTCCTATCACCTAGTGCATCTAATCAACCATCAATCATCCTACTCGTCTAATCATCGGTGGCGTAAACAACTTACCGTAATCACCATAATCAACGTGGGTTCGGATTGGACCGGTTCGGGTTACCGGTTAATGGGTACAACTGGTACACAGTACCCCAGACCAGCAACCCTCAATAGCCCGAGCGTGATCGCACGCACGAAGACCGACCTGAAGACGCGCTTCGAGATGACCGACAGCGGCAAGTGCGCGTTTGTTCTTGGGATCGAGTTGGTGGACGGCCCGGACGGCAGCGTGACCATGTGCCAGCGGCGATACGTGGACGACATCCTGAAGCGCTTCGCCATGGACGAGTGCAAGGCCGTGGTGAGTCCGGTGGACATGAGCACTCGACTGGTTCCAAGCGACGCGGCGACCAAGGTGAACGCTCCGTTTCGCGAAGCTGTTGGTGCTCTGATGCACCTGATGACCGCCACGCGCCCAGACATCGCGTACGCCGTTGGCTATGTATCGCGCTTCATGGAGAACCCCCAAGAGGAACACTGGGTTGCGGTCAAGCGTATCTTTCGCTACCTGCAAGGCACCAAGACGCATGGGATCTGCTTCAAGCCGGGCGACAAGATCGACTTTCGTGGCTACTCGGACGCGGACTGGGCCGGCGACCTCGCCGACCGCAAGTCCACTTCAGGCTACACGTTCATGCTCATGAGTGCGCCTGTGAGCTGGGGAAGCAAGAAGCAATGAAGCGGAGTACATCGCGCTCAGTCTGGCTATCCAAGAAGGCAAGTGGATTCATCGCCTGCTATGCGAGATTCTGGCGGCCGCTAATGAGACTGGACCCGAACTCATGATCCGCGAAGACAACCAGTCGTGCATCAAGATGACGAAGAACCCAGTGAACCACGGTCGCGCCAAGCACATCGACATCAAGTACCACCACATCCGCGATGAAGTCAAGCGCGGCGAAGTCAAGCTCCAGTACTGCGAGACTTCTGTGATGCTAGCGGACATCATGACGAAGGCGCTTGCGGGACCACGCCACACGGATCTGACGGTGGCTCTCGGCATTCGTGGGACTTCGCATTGAGGGGGCGTATTGAGGGTTGCTGGTCTTGGGTACTGTGTACCAGTTGTACCCATTAACCGGTTAACCCGAACCGGTCCAATCCGAACCCACGTTGATTATGGTGATATTGAGGGTTGCTGGTCTTGGGTACTGTGTACCAGTTGTACCCATTAACTGGTTAACCCGAACCGGTCCAATCCGAACCCACGTTGATTATGGTGATTACGGTAAGTTGTTTACGCCACCGATGATTAGACGAGTAGGATGATTGGATGAACACCGGTGAGTGATGGTTGATTAGATGCACTAGGTGATAGGACGCAGGGTCGCGTGTCTATAACAGTAGGGTGTAAGCTCCAACAATTCAATCACCTTTCGAATCTTCATTCTACCCCTCAAGTGCCTTCGCTCCGGTCCCGCCGTCTGCGACGTCCCTCCCTCCGCTTCGTCCGAGCTTCGTGTCCAAGATCCATACCTTCCATCAGGTTATGAGCCCAAGCACCATGTCCTCTGCCCAAGACGCCTCGACCAAGGTCTCCATTGACAAGTTCAACGGGGACAACTACGCGACGTGGAACCGCTACATGCGTGGCGTGTTCCTGACCAAGTCGACGTGGCATGTCGTGAACCGCGAGACGACGCCGAGCTTCACGGACTCGTGGGCCAAGGACGACTACGTCAAGTCGAGCAACATCGCGTTCGGACTGATGTTGCTCCACATGGACGCGGACTACCACCATGTGGTCGACGACTGCGAGGAAGCGTGGGTTGCGTGGACGCGCCTGAAGACGCTGTACGGTGGTTCGCAGAAGGCTGGACGCATCTACCTGAAGCGCCAACTCTTCAGCATGGAGATGTCGGAAGGCGGCAACGTCTTGCATCATTGCAACGAGGTCCTCAACATCAGCGCCAAGCTCAGCAGCATCGGCGCCAAGATGGAGGATGAGGACGTGGCGATCTGCCTGTTGCGCAGCCTCCCCAAGAGCTACGAGAACGTCGTGCTGAACTTGGAGATGAGCAGCGCTGAACTACGATCGCAAGACGTCGTGAAGGTGCTGACGAATGAGCACATCAAGAGACAAGGCGAGAAGACGGCGACGGTGAAGACGGAGAATGCGGCCAAGGCGTTCAACACCGACCGAGAGTCTCGCCAGTGTACGTACTGCGGGAAATTGGGGCACACGATTGACAAGTGCTGGACCAAGCAGAAGGACGAGAATCGGGGCCCAAGACGCGGCGGCAATGGCAATGGCCGTGGACGCGGGGCCAACAATGCCCAGTGGAAGAACGACGACGCCAGCTACAACTACGACTTCGGCTATGATCGAGTGGCGTTCGCGGTCTCACTGGAGTGTGGCATTTCGACGGGCAAGAATGTGTCCGGGTTGTGGGCGGTCGACAGCGGCGCAACGCACCACATCTGCAACGACAAGGCCAAGTTCGCTCATTTGATTGAGCGGAATGAAGGCGAACTTTCGGTGACCGACGGCAACAAGGCGGCCATCATGGGTGTGGGGACCATCGTGGAACGAGTGGTTCTGCCCAACGGCGACGAGCGCGACATCGAGATCAAGAACGCGCTGTACGTCCCAAGCATGAGCAAGAATCTGCTTTCGGTGCCACAGATCAACAAGAGTGGTCTGTTCCAAGTCGTGTTCGACAGCACCAAGATGCAGATTGCGCACAAGGGCTCCAAGCAAGTGGTGGCGACGGCAAACCTCGTGGATGGACTCTACTGGCTCCAGACGCCTCAGCGATCGGCGAATGCGGCGACCAGTGGGAAGACGGTCGACTTACACGCGCGTATGGGTCACGCTCCGGTGGAGGTGCTTCGCAAGATGGTCGACAACAACATGATCAAGGACGCGAAGGCACCTTCCAAGTCGAGTGGACCAAACGTGTGTCGCGGCTGCCAGCAAGGGAAAATGGTCCAGAAGCCGTTCCCAAGCAACCGTGACAAGCGTCACTACGACACGTTCGAGCTGCTCCACTTCGACGTGTGCGGCCCCATGGAAGAAGAGTCACTGGGTGGCAGCAAGTATCTGCTGCTGATCGTGGACGAAGCCAGCGGATGCATGAAGGGGTTCTGCCTGCGTGCCAAGTCGGAGAGCGAGGACTGCATCAAGATGTACGTCACGAAGGTGCAGACGCAGTTCGGCAAGAAGGTCAAGTTTGTGCGGCACGACGGAGCCCGTGAGTTCGCGACCAACTCGCTCAAGGCCTTCTACGAAGTCGAAGGCATCGAGCAGCAAACCACGGTTCCGTACGCGCACCAGACCAACGGCACGGCAGAACGCGCCATCCGGATCATCGTCACGATTGGCCGCAGCATGCTGCA
>NW_009258136.1:163283-166403 GCF_000149755.1 Phytophthora sojae | reverse complement strand
CATCTACCTGATGCGCCAACTCTTCAGCATGGAGATGTCGGAAGGCGGCAACGTCTTGCATCATTGCAACGAGGTCCTCAACATCAGCGCCAAGATCAGCAGCATCGGCGCCAAGATGGAGGATGAGGACGTGGCGATCTGCCTGTTGCGCAGCCTCCCCAAGAGCTACGAGAACGTCGTGCTGAACTTGGAGATGAGCAGCGCTGAACTACGATCGCAAGACGTCGTGAAGGTGCTGACGAATGAGCACATCAAGAGACAAGGCGAGAAGACGGCGACGGTGAAGACGGAGAATGCGGCCAAGGCGTTCAACACCGACCGAGAGTCTCGCCAGTGTACGTACTGCGGGAAATTGGGGCACACGATTGACAAGTGCTGGACCAAGCAGAAGGACGAGAATCGGGGCCCAAGACGCGGCGGCAATGGCAATGGCCGTGGACGCGGGGCCAACAATGCCCAGTGGAGGAACGACGACACCAGCTACAACTACGAATACGGCTATGATCGAGTGGCGTTCGCGGTCTCACTGGAGTGTGGCATTTCGACGGGCAAGAATATGTCCGGGTTGTGGGCGGTCGACAGCGGCGCAACGCACCACATCTGCAACGACAAGGCCAAGTTCGCTCATTTGATTGAGCGGAATGAAGGCGAACTTTCGGTGGCCGACGGCAACAAGGCGGCCATCATGGGTGTGGGGACCATCGTGGAACGAGTGGTTCTGCCCAACGGCGACGAGCGCGACATCGAGATCAAGAACGCGCTGTACGTCCCAAGCATGAGCAAGAATCTGCTTTCGGTGCCACAGATCAACAAGAGTGGTCTGTTCCAAGTCGTGTTCGACAGCACCAAGATGCAGATTGCGCACAAGGGCTCCAAGCAAGTGGTGGCGACGGCAAACCTCGTGGATGGACTCTACTGGCTCCAGACGCCTCAGCGATCGGCGAATGCGGCGACCAGTGGAAAGACGGTCGACTTACACGCGCGTATGGGTCACGCTCCGGTGGAGGTGCTTCGCAAGATGGTCGACAACAACATGATCAAGGACGCGAAGGCACCTTCCAAGTCGAGTGGACCAAGCGTGTGTCGCGGCTGCCAGCAAGGGAAAATGGTCCAGAAGCCGTTCCCAAGCAACCGTGACAAGCGTCACTACGATACGTTCGAGCTGCTCCACTTCGACGTGTGCGGACCCATGGAAGAAGAGTCACTGGGTGGCAGCAAGTATCTGCTGCTGATCGTGGACGAAGCCAGCGGATGCATGAAGGGGTTCTGCCTGCGTGCCAAGTCGGAGAGCGAGGACTGCATCAAGATGTACGTCACGAAGGTGCAGACGCAGTTCGGCAAGAAGGTCAAGTTTGTGCGGCACGACGGAGCCCGTGAGTTCGCGACCAACTCGCTCAAGGCCTTCTACGAAGTCGAAGGCATCGAGCAGCAAACCACGGTTCCGTATGCGCACCAGACCAACGGCACGGCAGAACGCGCCATCCGGACCACCGTCACGATTGGCCGCAGCATGCTGCATCACGCCAAGCTGGACAAGAGCTTCTGGGCTGAGGCGGCCATGACAGCCATCTACGTGAAGAATCGTCTGCCATCACCCAAGATCGTACACAAGACTCCGTTCGAGATCGTTTACAAGTCCAAGCCGAGTGTGAAGCACATGCGTGTGTTCGGATGCCAGACGTACATCCTGACGCCGAAGGAAAGACGGCGCAAGTGGGACCCCAAGGCTCGCGCCGGGCTGTTCCTCGGCTACGAAGAAGTGTCCAAGGCGTATCGAGTTTATGACATCGAGGCGGGGCAGGTGGTTATCAGTCGCGATGTCAACTTCGATGAGTCGACCTTTGGACTTTCGACGCATACTTCGGATGAAGACGTCGATGATGCTGTGCTGGACTTGGACGCGCTGGACCTGGACGACAACGATGGACCGCGCCAAACGAGCTTCAAGCAGGCGGGGAAGCGCAAGTACCGACCGAGTGGCGACGACAACACTGCCAGAAGATCGCGCCCCGTTCGCCACCGAGCTGGCTTAGAAGAAGCAAGTGCGCCGGACGTATCCTCTTCGCGCCGAGCCGACCCCGACGAAGAAGAAAAAGTCTGGGGACCAAGATGAAGACGACGACTCGACGCCTCCAGTGTTTTGGCGTGCCAGTGCCAACGCTGTGGAATCAGCAGCCGATCTATCGGAGCCGACGACGTTCCAAGAAGCTGTGAACGGTCCTGATCAAGTGCACTGGCGCAAAGCGATCCGCGCGGAGCTCAAGTCGATGCGACTGCGTGGTGTGTTTCGAGCTGCCAAGTTGCCTATTGAGGGTTGCTGGTCTTGGGTACTGTGTACCAGTTGTACCCATTAACCGGTTAACCCGAACCGGTCCAATCCGAACCCACGTTGATTATGGTGATTACGGTGAGTTGTTTACGCCACCGATGATTAGACGAGTAGGATGATTGGATGAACACCGGTGAGTGATGGTTGATTAGATGCACTAGGTGATAGGACGCAGGGTCGCGTGTCTATAACAGTAGGGTGTAAGCTCCAACAATTCAATCACTTTCGAATCTTCATTCTATCCCTCAAGTGCCTTCGCTCCGGTCCCGCCGTCTGCGACGTCCCTCCCTCCGCTTCGTCCGAGCTTCGTGTCCAAGATCCATACCTTCCATCAGGTTATGAGCCCAAGCACCATGTCCTCTGCCCAAGACGCCTCGACCAAGGTCTCCATTGACAAGTTCAACGGGGACAACTACGCGACGTGGAACCGCTACATGCGTGGCGTGTTCCTGACCAAGTCGACGTGGCATGTCGTGAACCGCGAGATGACGCCGAGCTTCACGGACTCGCGGGCCAAGGACGACTACGTCAAGTCGAGCAACATCGCGTTCGGACTGATGTTGCTCCACATGGACGCGGATTACCACCATGTGGTCGACGACTGCGAGGAAGCGTGGGTTGCGTGGACGCGCCTGAAGACGCTGTACGGTGGTTCGCAGAAGGCTGGACGCATCTACCTGAAGCGCCAACTCTTCAGCATAGAGATGTCGGAAGGCGGCAACGTCTTGCATCATTGCAACGAGGTCCTCAACATCAGCGCCAAGATCAGCAGCATCGGCGCCAAGATGGAG
>NW_009258136.1:111063-121182 GCF_000149755.1 Phytophthora sojae | reverse complement strand
GCTGTGTTGATTGATGAAGCTATATGGAAGGAAGGTGTGACAGACCGAAGGATATGATCGTTCATCCATTTTGCCCCCACTTGTCAAAGCAGTGTGGAAGCACTTAAAAGGAAGAGCACTTGAGCAGTAGTTGGCAAAATGCAAAGTGATTCGATTCAGGTCCTTAGTTCGCAACCGCGTGCTACCTCTAAGCCTGCTACTGGATACCTCTTACTGGATACACCCTACTGGATTCTCTACTGGATACACAGTTACCTTATCCAATCAGAGAACGCCACGTCGATGCCCATCTTGTACCCACAATCCTGTACCCACAATCATGGCGTAATCACCGTGACGTAATCATCGTCCCGTAATCACCTGAATGATTGCGGTACAACACAGTGAAGGTCACGCCAACCTCACTGATGACGCGTTCGCGTCACACGGTCGCTTGGCGGGGCGTCGTCACATCAGTCTTGACAACACTCCCACTCGACTCGTCAGCGACCACGATGCCCAGCTTCGTCCTGAGCGCGTCGAACTGCGGCGCCGCGATCGGCTTCGTCATGATGTCCGCCAGCATGTCGAGTGTCGAAACATACTGCAACACCACTTGACCGTCTTCCACCTTCTCGCGCACGAAGTGGTAGCGAATGTCGATGTGCTTGGTGCGCTTGTGGAACTCCGGGTTCTTGGCCAACGCGATGGAGCCTTGGTTGTCCTCGTAGATCTTCACCCCTTCATCGCTCGCCATCTCGCCCAGCTCGCACAGAAACACCTTGAGCCACACCGCCTCCTGCGTGGCCTCCGACAGCGCCATGTACTCGGCTTCCGTCGACGAGAGCGCCACCGTGCGCTGCTTCTTGCTTCGCCAGCTGATGCATCCGCCGTTCATCATGAACGCGTAGCCGCTCGTACTCCGTCGAGACTCGATGTCGCCGGCCCAGTCCGCGTCCGAGTAGCCTTGCAGTCCGTCCTCGCTGCTCGCTTGAAACACGAGGCCGTGCGTCTTCGTGCCTCGGATGTAGCGGAAGACCCTCTTGAGCGCCTGCCAGTGTGTCGGACATGGGTCCGCTGCGAACTGGCTCAGCACTCCCACTGCCGCTGCGAGGTCCGGACGAGTCCCCACCATGAGATACATGAGGCAGCCCACGGCGTTCCGGTACGGAACATTCGCCATGGTCTCGTCGTGCTTGCAGCCTCCCTCGCACATGGCCTTGGTCAGCTTCAGACCCGGATCCTGCGGTGTCTTCACAGGGTTGCTCTCATCCATCTTGAACTTCTCGAGAATGTCCTTCGCGAACTTGGTCTGCCGCACCGACACCTTCCCAGTCGCCACATCTTGCTCGATCTCCATACCGAGAAAGTACTTGAGCTGGCCCATGTCAGTCATCTCGAACCGGTCACTCAGCGCCTGCTTCGTGTCCTTCAGCATCCTGTCGCTGCTGCTGGCGAGGACCAGATCGTCCACGTACAGTGCCACGAACATCATGTCGTGATTGTCCCGCTTCAAGTAGATGCAGTGGTCGGACTCGCACTTCTTGAACCCCAGCTTCAACATGAACTCGTCGATCGTCTTGTTCCACATCCGCGGCGACTGCTTCAGGCCGTACAGCGAACGCTTGAGCCGGCACACGTAGTCGGGTCGATCTCCGTCCACATATCCGTCCGGCTGCGCCATGTAGATGTCCTCGTCCAACAAGCCGTTGAGGAACGCGGTCTTCACATCCATCTGGTGCACTGTGAGCTTGTACTTGGCCGCCAGACTCAGCAACACCCGAATCGACGTGAACTTGGCCACCGGCGCGAACGTCTCGTCGTAGTCGATGCCGTACTTCTGCGAGAACCCCTTCGCCACCAGTCGCGCCTTGAACCGCTCGATCTCTCCAGACTGGTTCTCCTTCACGCGGAACACCCATCTGCAGCCGATCGCCTTGCGTCCCTTCGGCAGTGGCACCAGGGTCCACGTCTCGTTCTTGCGGAGCGACTCCACCTCCGAGTCGCACGCCTCTTTCCACTTGTCTGCGTCGCTGGATTCCATCGCCGACTTGAACGTTGTCGGCATCTCTCCCACTGAATCCACGACGTACGCAGCCTCGAAGTCTTCCTTCTCTTGTGCTGCGGCAGACATCTCGTCCAGCGGTTGCTGTCGTCTTGGCACCGCATACCGCTTGGCACTCGGAACCTCCACGGCTTCCTCGAGCGACTGCGTGCGCGGGTGTCGCTTGCTGCCGGGTTCAAAGTCTTGATTCCGCGCAGCTTCTTCTCTGTTCTCGTCTGATCCGGACTGAGTCTCTTCATCCGTGGTGTCTTCATCATCATCTGTCGGAAGACCCACCAACACCTCCTTCGAAGCGTAGTCGCGTCTCCCACCGTCGAAGACATCCTCCATGAACTGCGCGTCGCGGCTCACCAACACGCGACCGCTCTCGATCTCCTCGAACCGATACGCCTTCTCGTGCTCCGAGTACCCGAGGAAACGACAGCGCACCGACCGAGCGTCGAACTTCGACCGCTTCTCCTTCGGCACGTGCACGTACGCGTGGCATCCGAACACCTTGAGGTTGGCCAGCAAAGGCTTCTTGCCGGTCCAAACGTGGTGCGGCGACTTGTCGTGACTGATGGCGCGCGTCGGACACCGGTTGCGGAGGAACGTGGCCGTCATCACCGCTTCTCCCCAGTACTCCTTCGACAACCCGGCGTGCTCCAGCATGCAGCGCGCACACTCCACCAGCGTCCGATTCATTCGCTCGGCCACTCCGTTGAGCTGAGGCGTGTATGGTGGCGTGAACTTCTGCTCGATGCCGCGATCCGCACACAACTTGGCCATCGCACCCGAAGTGTACTCGCCGCCGTTGTCGCTCCGAAGCACCTTCACTCGCTTGCCGGTCTGCGTCTCAGCCAACGCGACGAACGCAGCGAACTTGGCAGCCACCTCCGACTTGTTCCGTAGCAGGTACACCACGCAGAAGTGCGACTTGTCGTCGATGAACGTGACGAAGTAGCGCTTGCCTCCGAACGTCGCCGTCTGCATCGGACCGCACACATCGCTGTGGACCACCTCCAGCACTTGCTTCGCACGGTTCGGCGACGACTTCATGAAGCTTACTCGCGTTTGCTTGCCGAGTGCGCACCCGTCGCACACCTCCCACTGCTTCACCGACGTCATTGGGATGCCAGTGCCGTAGCCCTTCTTGACGATGGCGTCGAGACCACCATGGCCGATGTGACCAAGTCGAAGGTGCCAGAGGTACGACGTGGTGTCCCCTTGGCGATTCTTCGAGCTTGCCGCATTGGCCTCGTCAGCAGGCGTCCTCGGCGTCATGCAGAGCTTGAACAGTCCTTTGCCTTCGCGAGCGCCGAGCTTCCACTTGAGACCCTTCGTTTCCGCGAAGCACCCGTCGCTCTCGAAGGTCACTGGCCCGACGTCCTTGGTGAAGCGGCCGACGGAGAACAGGTTGCGCGACAGCTTCGGGATGTGCCACACACCCGTGAGCACACCCTTCTTCATGCCGCGCGGTGTCTGCATCGACATCACGATGTCGCCGCTCCCCACCGCCTGAACCACGCCGTCGTCCGCCAGATGCACGTCCACCGGAGAGATCTTCTTGTAGTTCTTCATGTACTCCTTCGAGTACGTCATGTGCTGCGTCGCACCCGAGTCGACCAGCCACATGCCGCTCAGCTTGGAGGCACCCGTGTCGCCACCAACCGAGAAGAGGAAGTCGCCAGAGTCATCTTCGACCTGCGCGACGTTCGCTCGTTGCGGCCTCTGCCGCTCCCCGTTCTCGCGGATCCGCACCGGACACTTGGCGATCCAATGTCCGTGCTCGCCGCAGTAGTGACAGGCGCTCGTCCTCTGCGCTTGCGCCTGCCGTCCCTTGCGCTTCCCGTTGTCGCTTGTCATGAACGCTTGACCTTGAGCGTGCGCGGTTCCGTCAGCACCGCCACCTTGTTCCTTGCGCTTCATGTCCTCGTGCAGGAGCCGAGACGTCACGAGCTCCCACGTCAGCGTGTCGGAACGCGATTCCAACGCCGTGATGAGGAACTGGTACGACTCGCTCAGACTGGCAAGAAGCGTGATCACCAAGTCGTCCTCGCTGACCGGAGCGCCGACCGCGTCGAGCTGTTCCGCCAGCGTCTTGAGCTTGTTAATGTGCTCCAGCACATCATCACCTTCGTCCATCGTTGTCGTGAAGAACCGTCGACGAAGAAAGAGCTTGTTCGCCAGGCTCTTCTTCTCGAAGTGTCCCTCGAGTCTTGACCATGCATCATGCGCGTCCTTCGCCGACCGCACCAGCGGCAGCTGCGAGTCCTCCAACGCGAGACAGACGATCGCCAGCGCCTTGCGCGACTTCTTGCGAAACGTCGCTTGGTCCGCCGCGGTCGTGCACTGCTCGAGCTTCACTTCCCCACTCGTCACTTCCCACAGTTCGCGCTCCTCCAGCACCATCTGCATCTTGAACTTCCATGTGTGGAAGTTGGTTCCGTTGAACTTGTTGATGCGGGCGGTCGCGGTCGGGGCGGCGTCCATGGCGAAGGCGTAGTCGGGGTCTTGGTCAGGGAAGACGGGGCTTGGGCTCATAACCAAAAGGAAGAGCACTTGAGCAGTAGTTGGCAAAATGCAAAGTGATTCGATTCAGGTCCTTAGTTCGCAACCGCGTGCTACCTCTAAGCCTGCTACTGGATACCTCTTACTGGATACACCCTACTGGATTCTCTACTGGATACACAGTTACCTTATCCAATCAGAGAACGCCACGTCGATGCCCATCTTGTACCCACAATCCTGTACCCACAATCATGGCGTAATCACCGTGACGTAATCATCGTCCCGTAATCACCTGAATGATTGCGGTACAACACAGTGAAGGTCACGCCGACCTCACTGATGACGCGTTCGCGTCACACGGTCGCTTGGCGAGGCGTCGTCACATCAGTCTTGACAACATACTATGATTGCATCGACTACTACTTCGATCGTTCGGACTTTCAGTATCAGGAGATGGATACTGACTCAGCATATATTGCTTTCAGCTGTGAGAACCCATTCTCCGAGTGAGCTTAAGGATCATTTCAAGCAACACAAGTACGATTGGTTCCCTCGCGACTATAACGAGGAGGTGGCTAAGTTCGATCGCCGCACGCCGGGTCTGTTCAAGGATGAATGGAAGGGAGATGCTATGGTCAGTCTTAGCTCCAAGAACTACATTTGCTACATGCCCGATGAAACGTACAAGGTTAAGGTCTCAGCCAAGGGTGTTCAGCAGGGGAATGGTCGCAATTCCGATGTCCTCAACCAAGTCGGTTTCGAGGCTGTTGTCAAGGATCAGATCACTCTGTCTGGAACAAACAAGGGCTTCCGCATCTGTAAGGAGAGTCGGGGTATTATCACTTATACTCAGCAGAAGACTGCTCTCAATTATTGGTACGACAAGCGAAAGGTTCTCTCGGATGGTATAACTACAGAACCGTTAGATATCTAAAGATTATGGATACACTACTTAGCAATCTCTATAACGATCCTAAAACCGGTTTCGTCGGCGTTCAGAAGCTTTACGAGAGGGCTAAGAGCATCGAGTCTTCCATTCGTCTCAAGGATGTACGCAAATAATGTCGAAACGCAACAGTTTCAGGACCAAAAGCGAACATTCGATCAGTTCCACATCTCGAGCAACAATCCTGATTCATGGCAAATGGACTTGGCGTTTTGGGAGGGTAAGTCGCTGCTCACCGCGGTGAATATCAACTCTCGCATCGGCTACGTGGATCTAATCCCCAATAAACAGGGGGATACTGTAGTAAGAGCCCTCAAACGTTTCGTGAAGCTTCATAAGCCTCGAATAATCACGAGCGATAATGGCTCTGAGTTCTTGAATCAGCAAGTCCAAAGCTACTTCAAAAAGTCAAAAATTGATCATTTCAACAATGAACCTGGTGAGCACTCAACGATGGGTAAGATCGAACGATTCAATCGAACAATCAAGCAGCGTCTGATGCGGTCGGGCTTGAAGCTGACGAAGAAGTTGGTATCTGATTTGGTTGATAACTACAATTCTACAATCCACAGCGCTATTGGTATGACTCCAAATGATGCTAAGGGGACTATTATTCAATCAGAGCTTGATCATAATCAAAAATTGCTACGCAAGATTGATAGTGAATTCTCACTCGGTGAGACGGTCGTGTATCGACTCAAGCAAAAGCAGTTTGGTAAGGAGTCCGCTAAGTGGGGGACTCTTGTCTATGAGGTAGTTGGCATGGATGGGTATAAGATTCAGATCCGATCCAAGAACGGGCACATCCTCTATAAGGGTCCAAACGATCTTAAACGTACCAACCTCGGTATTAGCAATGTCAACCCAGAGAAGGGGCAGATATACGAAGCTGAGCAGATATTGAAGCATAAAAAAATGCGCAACGGTAAGCTACGGTATTTAGTAAAGTGGAAGGACTACGTGGAACCTTCATGTGAGTCTCAAGACAATCTACGACTGATCAACAAAAATGAAATGAGCACGCTTGAGAAGGAGTACAGCTCAAATATTAAGCTTTGATAGATCGAGAGGACACTTGGCTACTCGGGGTGGAGTAGGAGGTTCGATCACGTAGGGTTTATCTTTTTTTAAACCGATGGGTGGAGTTGGTTTCTCTTCGATATGACTATTTGTTGTCAAGACTGATGTGACGACGCCTCGCCAAGCGACCGTGTGACGCGAACGCGTCATCAGTGAGGTCGGCGTGACCTTCACTGTGTTGTACCGCAATCATTCAGGTGATTACGGGACGATGATTACGTCACGGTGATTACGCCATGATTGTGGGTACAGGATTGTGGGTACAAGATGGGCATCGACGTGGCGTTCTCTGATTGGATAAGGTAACTGTGTATCCAGTAGAGAATCCAGTAGGGTGTACCCAGTAAGAGGTATCCAGTAGCAGGCTTAGAGGTAGCACGCGGTTGAGAACTAAGGACCTGAATCGAATCACTTTGCATTTTGCCAACTACTGCTCAAGTGTTCTTCCTTTTCTATTGTCATATACACTGGATACGTCCTCTGAATCGGAATCGACATATTCAATTTCAAAATCCATCACAAAATATTGGACTATGTATATATAGAGCGTAATTAATTGCGATGACTCAGTGCAAGTCAATGACCCAAAATGATAAACCTTGCTCCCGGAGCGCCCTTAAATCTGATTTCTGTGAACAGCACGACAAGGATGCTAAAATTATCATGTATCGAAAAGAACTGACCAAGATGCATCAGCGCGTAAGGCGATATTTAGAAATCAGCAATGATCTCCATTCGAAGATGATGGATATTCAAAGGCTTGACTATTACAAGTCTGAGCTGATCAAACTCGCCGGTAATGGAGTACCATTCAGGGCAATACTCAGCAATTCTTATTTTAAGGATCAGATCGAAGCGTTATTTGAAATGAGTATGGCTGAAGCTCGCGATGAGTATGATCGCCTGCTCAAACGGAGAAATCAGTTGGTCCATCCGCATACTATCGATGGTTGGGCTGGTGTGCGATATTGTAGAATTTCATGCTAATGACCATCAATTGTGATAAAAATAATATTTTTTTGCCGAAAGGATGTCTCTTAAGCTATAATCTACGATGTTTCCATCTTTCACAAGCCTATCACAGAGAGAGCGCAAACGCCAAGAGCTACTTCGCGAGGCGGAGAAGGAGCTTGCTATCGAGCGAAGTCTCAATCAGCGATATGCTGAAACGATGTGGGCGGCTGATAACGAAACCGGTACGATTAGCTTGACGCCTTCGATGGTATCAGCATCTACGCAAACAACTACGTCCTCTACTCCGGCTGCTACCACGGCGACTGCTCCTGGTGTTTTTTCCGCACCAGATAGTCTAACCCGAGATATTAGCGTACCTGCAACGGTATCCTCTTCTAACGCTTCTGATATGGTCAATCTTGACACTGATCATATCATGTACCGTCCCGACGAAACTATGGATGAAGTCGTATCCAAAAGAGAGGATGCTCAGACGAAGTCATACAAAGCGGTACAAGCATTGTATCAACAGAACCCAGATATTGCTGGATGGGATCTTCATCCTCTTTTCGATCCAATGCAGGTATCTGATGCCAAAGCCAAGCGGGATATGTACTTTCTAGGCCCTGATGCTAAGCTATATCACCGATCGACCCGCAAGGCGGTTCGTAAGGACAAGCAAGAAGATTTGATTGATCTAATCGATTGGGAGGCGACATTCGCATATATCTTTGAGCGGATACGACTGGTTGATGGTCATTCAAAGGCGCGAGAAGTACGTGAGAAGCTTGCGGCAAAGCGCGGAGTATTCAATGCTTTGAGAGATAATGTTGGAAGCGACGAGAGAGATCGCTTAGGCGAGAGTCGATCCACTCTCGATTCGATTATTGATCACGTCGTCGCTGAAAACATGTCGAAGGACTCGCGCACCAATGATATCGAAGTAGATGCTAAAAAAACGTTCATGCAGATCGTCAAAAACAATCGCAAAGTCATTAATGACAGCCTTCTACATGGTTTTAATGGCAAACCTGGTTTTTACGCGGTAGGTGTTGTCAAGACTGATGTGACGACGCCCCGCCAAGCGACCGTGTGACGCGAACGCGTCATCAGTGAGGTCGGCGTGACCTTCACTGTGTGGTACCGAAATCATTCAGGTGATTACGGGACGATGATTACGTCACGGTGATTACGCCAAGATTGTGGGTACAAGATGGGCATCGACGTGGCGTTCTCTGATTGGATAAGGTAACTGTGTATCCAGTAGAGAATCCAGTAGGGTGTATCCAGTAAGAGGTATCCAGTAGCAGGCTTAGAGGTAGCACGCGGTTGCGAACTAAGGACCTGAATCGAATCACTTTGCATTTTGCCAACTACTGCTCAAGTGCTCTTCCTTTTTGGTTATGAGCCCAAGCCCCGTCTTCCCTGACCAAGACCCCGACTACGCCTTCGCCATGGACGCCGCCCCAACCGCGACCGCCCGCATCAACAAGTTCGACGGAACCAACTTCCACACATGGAAGTTCAAGATGCAGATGGTGCTGGAGGAGCGCGAACTGTGGGAAGTGACGAGTGGGGAAGTGAAGCTCGAGCAGTGCACGACCGCGGCGGACCAAGCGACGTTTCGCAAGAAGTCGCGCAAGGCGCTGGCGATCGTCTGCCTCGCGATGGAGGACTCGCAGCTGCCGCTGGTGCGGTCGGCGAAGGACGCGCATGATGCATGGTCAAGACTCGAGGGACACTTCGAGAAGAAGAGCCTGGCGAACAAGCTCTTTCTTCGTCGACGGTTCTTCACGACAACGATGGACGAAGGTGATGATGTGCTGGAGCACATTAACAAGCTCAAGACGCTGGCGGAACAGCTCGACGCGGTCGGCGCTCCGGTCAGCGAGGACGACTTGGTGATCACGCTTCTTGCCAGTCTGAGCGAGTCGTACCAGTTCCTCATCACGGCGTTGGAATCGCGTTCCGACACGCTGACGTGGGAGCTCGTGACGTCTCGGCTCCTGCACGAGGACATGAAGCGCAAGGAACAAGGTGGCGGTGCTGACGGAACCGCGCACGCTCAAGGTCAAGCGTTCATGACAAGCGACAACGGGAAGCGCAAGGGACGGCAGGCGCAAGCGCAGAGGACGAGCGCCTGTCACTACTGCGGCGAGCACGGACATTGGATCGCCAAGTGTCCGGTGCGGATCCGCGAGAACGGGGAGCGGCAGAGGCCGCAACGAGCGAACGTCGCGCAGGTCGAAGATGACTCTGGCGACTTCCTCTTCTCGGTTGGTGGCGACACGGGTGCCTCCAAGCTGAGCGGCATGTGGTTGGTCGACTCGGGTGCGACGCAGCACATGACGTACTCGAAGGAGTACATGAAGAACTACAAGAAGATCTCTCCGGTGGACGTGCATCTGGCGGACGACGGCGTGGTTCAGGCGGTGGGGAGCGGCGACATCGTGATGTCGATGCAGACACCGCGCGGCATGAAGAAGGGTGTGCTCACGGGTGTGTGGCACATCCCGAAGCTGTCGCGCAACCTGTTCTCCGTCGGCCGCTTCACCAAGGACGTCGGGCCAGTGACCTTCGAGAGCGACGGGTGCTTTGCGGAAAC